>NC_026146.1:14657031-14659294 GCF_000512975.1 Sesamum indicum | reverse complement strand
AATAACAAAGAGCAGGAAAAACCTAGAACTCCATGAAATCACAACAAAGGTTTTGAATTGCATTACTTTTGACTCAATCCCTTCCCAAATTTCATGTTCCTCAACAATTATCTTGATGTGTGTAGAGGTTATCAAATGATGTACTTCTTTCCCTCAGCCACATAGCATCCTCATGTCATGAGATGCCATGCCATGAGACTTGTGTCCAATTATTCTATTTCTAATAGGGACTAATTTGAACAAGTGATTTGCAGGACCCATGGATCAGACTGAATCAAGGAAAGAAGAAGATCTGCCACCGACAAGTTTTCCTAATTGGACAATCGAAGTTTCAGATGTGAGGTTCTTGGCCTTCTATCAGATATCTGCTTGCTACTTTAAATTATCAGCTTTTCATCTAGTTGATGTGAAAAAGGACCTTTCCACCCAATCACATTCTACTTCAACTTTGATCAGCCAATTACAGTCCCGAAACTAATGGTTCTCCTTCCCCTTCCCACTCATTCTCCCTTTCCCCCCAAAATTCTAGTCACGTTTGATATCTTGCTCTCCTTTTCTGCAAGTTACCACAATTCTATTCCACAATATGCAAGTTGTACTTTCAGATGTTTTGGCATTATATGAATTTCAAGTTGTGCAATAAAGTTAGTTTCCACCAAATCATATGCTTCTTGTTATTTCCACAAATATTAACTCAAAGCTCAAGCTCACTTATGTGTATGCTCATGATGGACAGATTAGGACAGTTAAAGTGAGTAATGTCTCACCAGCTGTTTCTGAAAGAGATATCTTGGAATTCTTTACTTTTTCTGGAGACATTCAGCATATTGAGATGCAAAGGTCAGTGTTTTAGCTCAACTCGCAATTGATTCACTCTCGTAATTTGTGCTTAGACGGGGTTCTTTCATTCTGCAGGGGAAGTGAAACCCCTCAGGTTGCTTATGTCACCTTCAGGGATTCACATGGGGTAGACAGAGCCACACTTTTGACAGTATGCAATATTAACTATGGTTGAAATTTTTCATATTCTCGTTCTGGTCAAGAGTTTAGTGTATTGCATGTTGATGTATGATAATTTCATTGCTGCAACACTTTGTAAACACCCTAAAGAGAAGAGGAAGAGAAAGATTACAAAATGAAAATTTGGGGTTCCATTTCTTGTTATGACAACCAATGGACCATGAAGTGTAAGGAAAAGAGGTATTTCAGATGTTAGGGAGTATAAGTAGATAGTTTGATTGGAGTTTTGCCAGCAATATAGCATCATTTCAGGCAATCACAGCTCATTGTAGACAAGTTCTTTAACTCACTTTTCGGTTACATTCACAGCATTTCTCTCAGTCAGCAGGCAGTTCCTACTCAATCTTAATCTTAAGAAAAGTAGAAGCAGATAGGAACAAAACTCTAAGTCTACAACTAGATTAGGAGCATGTGTAAAAGAACTCTACAAATTTTAAGTCATGAAGTACTATATATTAAACTCTATTCTTTGAAGCAAAAATCCGCAGTGTTCTGACACAATTCTTCTCTTTAGTTGTTCTACTGAGATCTTAAAAAATGAGATATTTTGTTATTCAGGATTATTTGACTCTTTTATATAAATAAAATTCAGGGAGCCATGCTAGCTGGTCTTTCTGTCTCCATAACTCCAGTCGAGAACTATCAACTGCCTCCGAATGCCACTTCTTTAACCTCAGTAAGTTAATCTAATTGTTATGATACTTTCAGTATGTTCTCTCCCGCACCTGCACGTTGTTATTAAACTTCCAACGGCTGATTCACGGTCTTTTTGCCTATTTGCACAAAAGATATAACTTGTGGTGTAGATTCCAGAGATAGAAATGCAGATCTATTATTGGCAAAATCCCCAAACGGTCTTAGTTTTCAGCCCTTGTAGTTATCTATCCTCTTTCATATGGAACAGGCATGAACATCCAACTCCTGTGTCTAAATATTAAAACAACTGATGGCGTTTTCTCTTATTATGGAAATAAGATGCTAAAAGCATGCTGCTGAGGTGACTGATATAGAGATGAAAAAATGGCAGAGAAACCTACTACATGGGAGAGAGTCTCGAATGTAACCAAATATCTGGATCGAACCACAATTTTGCCTAATGCCCGAATGACTTCATAAAAATGGCTAATTGCTTTTATCACTTCTGATACTTCCTCATGTTATAGTTGTATAAGTCGTGCATATTGGATGGTCTTTGCCCTTTTTCTCCGGCTGGGTGAATGGTCTTTGCAGTTGAAACTGAAAT
>NC_026146.1:14628693-14657021 GCF_000512975.1 Sesamum indicum | reverse complement strand
AGAGCAATTTGATTTATCTGAAACTTGAATCATGCACATTCCTAACTGATTTCAACTGTTAAAATGCCATTTCTAGGATTCTCAGTGATGGCATATACTAGCAGCTACTCTATCAATCATTTATATAAAATTATCCCTTCTATTTGGCAAAATATTGAGTCCAATCATTTATATAATCTTCAAGCACTCGATATGAGTTTGGATTTCATCAATAAATGCCGTTAATGTTTTGAACACCGTAATTGCTGTTCCTATTTCTTTTAGTTGCCTGATAATAGCAGAAGTCTGAAGGGTTATTGGACATGCAAAAAACATAACGTTACATGTTTAGATATTTGCATAACATCCTCTCATGGACACAGTTAAAGACTACACCTCACATGAATTATTATACACCAAGGAACATGATTCCAAGATCTAGTGTAAGACTAACTCCCCCAAAAACCAACGCCCGATTTAGAGAAGCACAGACACAAGTCAGCGAGATATACGTCATATAATTTTGTGGACAATTTCTTGTGAGCAGGGCCGGAGCTGGGATAGGATAAATTCTTCTACAATTTATACACTTTTTTCTTTATCTCTCAAGTAGAAGATTAAGGTACTTAAGTAGTAAACAAAGGATAGCCTGCATATTTGCTACCTCACTCTCATCATGAGAAAATCATCTCACTTTCATGCATGATTTCACTGAGAAATTTATCTAACAGACTTCTTAAATCTCCCACTAAGAGATTCGATATAACTGATTTTTTCTTTCTTGAAGGACGATACGCCAAGTGTGGTGGGTTCAGCTGTCAAGAAGGCTGAGGATGTGGTGAGCACCATGCTAGCCAAGGGCTTTGTGTTGGGAAAGGATGCCCTCAATAAAGCAAAGTCGTTTGACGAGAAGCACCAGTTGACTTCAAATGCCACGGCTACTGTTGCTTCCATTGATCGTAGAATAGGCTTCACCGAGAAGCTAAGCATGGGGACAGCTGTCGTAAATGAGAAAGTGAAAGAGATGGATGAGCGGTTCCAAGTGTCTGAAATGACAAAATCCGCCCTTGCAGCTGCTGAGCAGAGGGCCAGCAGCGCAGGATCTGCCATCATGAACACCCGTATCGTGTCTGCCGGAGCTTCATGGTTTTCGAGTGCATTACGTGTGGTCTCAAATGCAGCAGAGGGTGTAAGCACGATGACAAGAGAGAAAGTTGAGAAGGCGGAGGAAAGGAGGGAGAGCCTCGACAAGGAGAGGGCAGCTATAGCTTACAACCCCGCAAATGATCATGTTGATGAATCTCCAGGGATTCCCATCACGGCAGGTGACATGACGAGTAAGCTTGTCTGATTTTGTGTAATGTGATGTATCAATAGCTTTGAATGTGGATGAATTCGAAGTTATGAAGGTTCCACTGTGGATAAAAATTTGTCATACCAAGGCCGTGGACTGATTTCTCTCAGTATGTGATTTGTAGTCATCATCATGAAACGTTCAAAGATTCTCGACTGTGGTCTCGGTTTATTTTTGTAAAAGACGATATCCTGTACCTCCAAGTTTGAAACCTCCTCCTTCTTCATTTTACATTTCTAACATAGTTGTATCATTTAGGCAGGTGAATGCTCAAACATGCTTGCCTACAAAAAGACATATCTTCAGGATAAGTATCCATATAATTTCTTTAACCATTAAATTCTCAATCTGAACACAGGAAATGACAAAACTCGCTTGTTATCGGATTTGTATTTCTTGTCATTCATTTTGGTCCAGGGGACGGGTGTTGATGGTTGTGACTCGCTCTCAGTATAATCATGACCCAGCTTGGCAACTGGGGTCATGACTAAACATTTTAAGCATTTTGTTAAAAATCTAATTAAGAATACTACTCATGGGGAACAAGAATCTCAGGTTTATTACAATGCTAAAGAACCGTGGAAAGGTTGGTACGACGAAAGAGACCGAACTTTGCTGTGTAGTTATTTCCGATAAATAAGCAGGAATTTTTACTCTCACGAAAGATAACCAAAGCCAATTTGCTTATTGAGACAAACTTCAGAGAATGCGCTGCCAAACATTTGAAGATTGTTTCTCTAGTGCTAATATAGTAACATGAAAACTGGTAAAGAATTGTATTCTTTGATATCGAGTAGTCACAAACTTAAGATGGGTGGGATTAAGATCAACAGTTTATCAGAGGCCGCTTACTGGAAGAATGTGTAGTGTTGCTTACAGATTCTATTCTAATGTACAACCTTGCTTTCAGATTCTTCTATCAACTGTTTATGACAACTGTAAGACAGGCAGTGAACTTCAAAATTTATCTACATGAATATTGGAAAACTTGAAACGTATAGCTGTCAGAGGTACTTCACCAACCATTCGAGGCTCTGTCAAAGAAGAATATACAATTCTCAAGATTGTTAGCTTATTTCCGGTTGAATAACTGCAACAAAGTAAAGCTACAGAAAAATTGACATGAGTTGGATTTAGCAACTGACATGACCACAATATTTCACTTCGATTCTGCATGCCTAACCAAAAGTGGAATTTGAAGCAAGAAATCCAGAATATCAGAACGCTATATCTTGTATATACTATAATTTATACCTTGATGCATTCAGGTAAATCTTTATCCTTCTGTCTGGCATGAATCTGCAGCAAAAGTTGTGATATTCATCAATAACAACTTTAGCATATACTGGTAATTCTTCTTCATCCCAAATCATCATAACAATATAAACTCAAATGCATTGTTTGGACTGTCATGGCAGAGTCAAAGTTAGTATAGTTGAATTCATCACCTAAATATTCAAGTGGTAAAGTATGATCACTGGAGGTTTAGGATGATTGTACGACTACGAACAATGCCCCTGACCCTACATGTTATGAGGAGAGATGAAGAGTTCAGAGACAGCAAATGCCTACCGTAGCAACCAGGTGGCAGGATGCATCTTGACTTGTTGCAACCGAAGCAACGATGACAAGTCCTGCTGCAACAGTTGATGGGCAATAGCAAAGCTGCTGATGGCCCATCAGTGTGAGTACTGCTAGGTATTTGGCTGTCTTTTCCACATTCTCATTAGCTCTTGCAGCTTTTAGGTAGAACCTGTCCAGATTCACAATTGCCATTGCCGATGAAAACTCAATAGCTTCCTAGATTAGATTGATACGAGGACAGTACATGATAATTGTGCAATTACACCACGTAAGAATGAGATAAATAAAATAAGTACCATAAGAAGTTGTACAAGGTGGGCAGGAAGCACTGGAAGTTAAGGACTTCCTGAATCAGCCACTCCATAGCTACCACTTCACACCGGCCATATAAAGTGCTTCCGACAGAGAATGTCTTTTTCTGTATACTGATATAAATTTTTAAGTTTATTAACAGTCCTCATGAAATTTTGCAATCAATTAACAATTACTGGTAACAATGGGGAATCTAATCTTAGCCAGCAGCATTTTCTAGAGTTCGTCCCTTTCTTCTTGCATATATTTAGATCTATGTTTTAGGGGCAGATAATGGGTGAGCAGAATTCTTTCAACCCAAGTTAGATTTGAAGTTCATGCATACCCAGCATATTAGTGCATAATACATCGTCACATCTAGAACATAGATCTCACAGCCTCCTATAGAATATGGTCTTCTTGATGGGAGTAACTTTTCGAGTTACATTAAGTTTTTGTTGTGAGTTAGTGATTTTTATGTATTCAGCTGGTTGACAAACACAAAAAGGAATCTCTTTGACAATATAAGTTACAAAGTAGTAGTTTAAGGAACCTGGAGCACGTCAGGCAAAGGAAATTAGAAAATGGAAAGTTCAGCATATAATCAAAACCAATATGAGACCATAAAGTAGCACTTATTTAGACTTTCTACAAACATTTTCCATGCTCTTTCTATGATCACATTTTCTACCATGTGCTCCTTATTCATGGAAATTGGGTATATACAAACACTTTCATGTCCTCGGTCCTAAAAGTGATTTGCTCATCACAATTTTTCATCATATTGATAGTCATTTTCTGGTCCATGTTATTGCTGGGGTAACAATTCTCATCTTCAACTAATTTGAAGAAATCTCTATGAATTCTAAAATGAAATGATTTTCCAAGAGTTTACGCCATCCTAAGTCAGTGAGTCAGATTCAAGATAAATTATTTTAATCATTCGTCTAGCATGCAAAACTGAAGAATAAAATCATTACCAGTTGTAGGGTTGGTTTTCTTCAATCCTAGTGGCTAGAGTGAGGCACGCGATGCCAGCAATCTGAAGATTTCTCATGTTTTTGAAGTATCCCTTACTCAGAAATCTGTCAAGAAGATTAACTCCTAAAAACAGGGTTTCCTTCTGAAGCTCCTTGTTGCGAGCTTGCTGCATGACCACATCTCAGGATTCAAATAAATAGATAAGTCTATGAATACGTATGAAGTGTTTCATTTTCCAGTTTCTCATTTATTATCTTTTTCCAAAACCAATTTGAGTTTTATGATTTGCAAGCGTCACTGCATCAGCGTTTGGGTCTGCGACGGTCAAAGCCTCACATCTACATGGGACAGACACATTACAAACTGCAACTTCATCTTGTACTTTAGAAGCCTCATATTGTCTGAAGGTTGCAATAGTAATTTAGAAGTTGAACATGTTGAAAAAGTTTCAAGAACCAGTTTGTCTCATATTTCTTGTCCCAATTACACTAACACTCACCTTTTTCACACTTTACAAATTATATTTTCATGTCCATCAGAATATATTTTAATACTTAGAAACTATTAATTAATAAAGAATATGAAAATATAGAAACGGTAAAATGAAACGGAAGAGCAGATAGTAATACCTCAACTATCCAGTGGACCATATGTAACCGTTGCTGAATGACAAGTTCGCCATACTCAGTAGTTTTACTGTATTCCTGCACATAGTCATGCACATACTCTTGTCTCCTCTCTCTTTTCTTCATCATCCTGTAGCTCTCTTCCTCTTCTTCATCTTCTAGCCCCAACTACTTAATTCACAAATCCCATCCAAAATCCACAAAAGTTCATCATCATATGAGTACCAGCATTTTCAGACTAATCAAATGAATGAGTACCACGAAAGTGCTACCAAGTTTTATCTGCTTGTGTCAACCTCTCGAATTTATCAAATTTCCACATCAGTAGTTTGATTGAAATGTTCTTAAATATACAATTAATCAATAAGACCACAATCAAAATTCTCCATCGGATTAGCTCTCTTGTCCTAATTATAATTCATAAATATATGTACAATGAAGATTAAAAAAGTCACAAAGTGAAATGCTTTTTATGTTGAGGGAAGAATTACTGTGACGAGAAAATACAACTAATACTCGTAACAATAAAGAAAAGTACAGAGACAAGAATATAATGGCTGTTCTGTTATAACAAATTTAAGAGATATCTAAAATTTTGTTTGAAACTCAAATGCTATTTCAAGAGAATTACCACACTCACAGTTACAGTTAGCTGTATATTAACACAATTTATATGAAAACAAACTTGAAACTCACATTTATTTCATGAGAATTGTGATCATCACAGGCTTTTAAGTCAAAGGTCGATCTGCAGAACTGCTGTTTAAACTGCCTGAACAATTCAAAAGTAGGCGAAGAACTCTCATCTCCGATCGACTTCTCGGAAAATTGACTTCCAGAAGCATAACTCCAGAAAGACGGCGAATACTCTGAACTTTCTAATTCCGAATCCGAAACTACCTGGAAAATCTGTGACGACGAGGAGTTGTGCTCCTCTTCTTCTGCACCATCATTTATAACTCCACCGTTGGAGAACTGCTCCGAGCAAGACAAATCAACGTCCAATGCGAGCTTTGGAAGTCGCAGCTCTTCAGACATGGCTCTGTTTTCACTTATGTTGATTGACCGCTGAATGGAATGAATTGATACGGCTTTGTTTTCAGGTAAAATACACTTTCCAGCTTCTGAATTTGTAATTCCTTCAACAAAAATGTTGTCAAGTCCAGAAATGTTAGATAGAACCTCCTTTTGAGTGATTTGGACGGAATGATCATTTTCCTTGACTTTCCCAGCGTCGCTCTGGCGAAATGAGAACCGCGAAGTGCTAGTAACTTCGGACTTGGCAACTTCTCCTCCTTTAACTTTTAATCTCTCCACATTTCCACTCTTCCAACTCAAATCTCTGTGTGGTCCTGAGCACGATTCCACGCATGAAGTATCCGATAACTCCAGCGCCTCATCACAATTTCTGTTCTCCTTCTTAAAATTCTTCCTGTAATACGCTCTAGTGACAACTCTCCGGAACTCATTCCTTAAGTCCGGCGGATTCTGGTTGCTGACCGAAGCAATGCTGGAGTCACATGAAATTTCACTTGCTGCTGTAACATGTGAATCGGTTCCAGAAACGAGAACAATAGGAGAGATGTGAATCCGGCGGCGACGAGAGAACCGCGAACGGAGCTGCTTTCTGGTGAAGCAGAGTGGTTGTTCTTCGAGTAACGACGCTTCGACTTCCGCAATAGCTTTAGCCTTGAGCTTGCGCTTCATTGATGAACAAGTAAAAAATCGCGCCTCCAAGTGCAGTGTGATATCGAGTTTCAAAGCTGTAGAGATTTTCGCGTGTATGTGTGCGAACTGTGTGAGACGGTTGAGAAACGTTGAGGTGGGGAGAGGTATTTATACGAAACGATTTTGGTGGGGACCACAACCGCGAACTCTGTCTTTCTGCATTCACGTGTTCTGGTAAATATTTTTATTAATATACTTTTTATTTATTTATTTATTTAATTTTAATTATTAGTGTGGCTGTAGCGGAGATATTTGTGTCTGCACTACACCTTTTAAATACATTGTATTCGTACTTTATACGCTGGGTGGATTTGATCAATTTAATTAATTTTTTTTTTGCCTAATTCAATATTTATGATTTATAAAAATTTTAAATTCAATTTGACAATCATTAAATTTGCACTTTATGGTTTAATTAATTGGGAATTTTTGCGATTTATAATATGTTATATTTTTATTGCTTGTAGAGTCGTATGACTTATAATTTTAAGTATTTTAAATTTCATTTGCTTCAAATACATAAAATATATAGTATCGAACTGAACATTATTCATAAATAATAGTAATAAAAAAGCTCAAAAAACAGTTTTAAATTAATGTAAGAAGACTGAACTCAGCAAGAGCAAAATTAAGAAATTTTTATTTTAAATTAATAATGAAATGAGATTTTTAATTCTTTATTAAAGATATAATGTAAAAGGTTGAACTAACAAGTAATATGGATTAAATATATAACATATCCTTCTATTTTAAAGTATATTTTAGATATATTTAGTTTTTTTATTCAGTTGGTATTTTATAAAAAAATGAATATTATCAATCTTAAGTTGGAAACTGTTTAGAGATGTCTCAAGTCAAGGATTTTGAGTGACTTTATTAAAATCAAGTTCCTGTTACAGGAAAGGCAACCTGATAGCGTATAGCTCATATACCATATATGCAACTTCCTAAATGTACAAATAATAATGAAGAAGTAATAAATAGTTCGTTATTTTTACTATTTTACATAATTCTTCTATTTTTATTCTTGAGCTAAAAACTTTAATATATTGATTTTACAAACAAATTTTGGCATATTTTTAATTCCTACATTTATATTTTTGTGGTTTTTATTATTTTAATATAAATTTATATATTAATTTTATGATGAGCTGATTACGATTCACCGGACTGTTGAAGGCTCAGCCAATTTTTTTATTCAATCAACGGTCCGAATTTTAGAACATTGACTCATAAAAGTAAGTTATTTTTAATTAAAATAAATGCACAAGGAAAAGAGTTATTCTACACTTCCCCGTTTGTATAGATTTTGAAATTTGTCTTAGCCCAAGTTTTAGGTCGCTCACTCAGCGACACACAATCGGCCCATTCACCATGAAGCATTTACTAGCTAGCGAGCCCAATAAGCACCAACGTTCCTAGGGTTTTTACTCTTGACTCTTTATAAATACAAAAGCCGTTTCCATTCGACGCTCAAGCTTCCTCTCCAGAGTGCAAGGTTTCTCCAAGTTTGTTCGATTTTTACTCGTAGTAGATTTTGATATGATTTTATGAATTTATACGCGAATTATTTTCTTTTTATAGTTTTGATGAGATTTGTCTTCATTCATCCGTTGCTTTTGTATTCTCGATCTTCCTCTGATGATGAGTTTTAATCAAGACCTTTTATCTCCTGAGTATAATTTCGTGCTGAATCTATATGGAGACCTGAACTGAAGAGAATCCTTCTGCTTTTTTATTTTTTTCAATTTTGAAGCTTTTTTTTATCTTTTTCTTTGGGGGGAATTAGTCATGAAACTTTCCGAATTATTATTTTATTTTTCATTGATGAGCCTCTGAGGATGAATGTAAAATAAAAACTTTCGTTCTTCTGAGAATTCCGTGCGGAAGAATTTTGGAGACCTGAACTGAAGAGGCTTTTGATCGGTCAATACTATTTTCTAAAATCCATTTGTTTGTTTATATTTAGCTAAGTGTGAATCGGTTCCTAAAATTGCATTTCTATGCTAATGTTACAGATTACGAGTCTTTTGTGATTCTTAATTTTTTTTGTTTCTTCAAAAAATAATTTCTTTATTCTGAAGTGATTAATGCTGAAATTATTATGGAACAGGCATTTTGTGTTTTAAGTATCAATACTATCATATGTATTTGGTTCTATACACATTTCCATTTTTTGATTCTCAAGCTGAATAGATCGTTCCTTTATCCCAGCTTTAAGCATGTCACTAAGGCAGGGGATTTTTGTGTTCCTCGGTGATGATGACTTTCAAGATGACGAGTCTGATCGAAATCCATTCTTTAAAACATTGATGACAAATCGAGGCATTTGTCTGAGAGGAACACTATTGAGTCAAGCTGTTTAGATTTCTTTGCATTCTTCATTCAACTTTTGAAATTGTGCCTGAACTTGGTTTTGAAGCAATTTTAATTAGTACCTACCAATTTCAGGGTTTTTCTGTGTGCAGTTTTTGTTTGGTGTGAACGGTTTTAGGTTTCATTCTGTGATGGGCTCTGAGGATGAGGAATTATACTTTCGCCTTTTCTGAGTTTTCAGAATGCGGAAAATTTTTGGAGACCTGAGCTGAAGAGTTCCATTTTTAATTCTTTCCACTATGCATTTTGTGAAATATAACTCGGAATTTTTACTTTAAACAGTAGAAATAATTATTTTGGGACTGTTAATTTAACGTATATTGAATATAACTATCGTCTGAATTGTCGAAGCTGAACTGTTGAAGCTGCTCCAATAGGATACATATTGATGAGAAAACTGTCAAAAGCACTGCTTAACTATTTTATGTAGTTTCATATGTGTACTATAAAATTGAAGTATGTATTGTTTGATAAAAACCAAATAGTTAATACAATAAACCAAATATGAAAATAAATATTATTAAGTAACCAAGCCACTTTTAATCAAATACGCCCCAACTAGACTGCATATTATGCTATAATTACAAAATTAGTCAAAATGTCATTACTAATCTTCGATTCTATAGATAAATTGAGAAGTGTATTGATTTATAAAAAGTAAGTAAAATAATAACATAAAAGTTTTAGAATTTTAAAATTTGAAAAAAATGTAATTAAATTAAAAGAATAAAACAGAGTTGCATATTATTTATATTAAAAAAAAAAAGAAAAAATTTGCTCCAACTGGATTGACCCACTAACCTGGACCAAGACCAGGCGGTCTCAAGCATTGGGCTCGGTCTCGATCTCAACCAGGCATGGGTTGTATCCGTCGGTTTTGTTAGTGTTGGTCTTGAGCACTGGTCCGAGGACGCGGCCGATCTCAGCGAAGCATGGGCTGGGTTTATTGGGCAAATTCGGTCTTGGTCCGAGCCTGCGCAGCCTGATTCACTATATGGTATCTATTAAAAAGATTATAAAAAAACAGTACCAAATCGGTCCACAGAAATGTGGATGATCATCAAAAAAAGAGGGTTGAGATGATCATTAAAAGTCAAATATTCCCACGCCAGTACGTAACAATTAAGCCTCAAATTGGAAAGTGGGTAGGCACTTGAAGGAAAATGGACCACCTTTTCCTCTACTTGCTTTCTATCTCCATCAATTTTTCCCTTTTTTTTTTTCTCAAATAATTTTAGAAAAAACACTTACCGCCTATGCTTCAAAATATTATTGGATTTCAAAAAAAATTGATTGTCAATGATAGGATGAAATTCACTTCAAGCTATTTAAAATAAAATACAACCACCAGTTTGAGTCTTAAATTTAGTTAATTAATGCACTTTATTTATTTATTTTGTTATAAGTCAGTAATAAATTAATTAGAGATAATAATTAATTGTTTTTTTGCTAATGAATTTATTTATTAGGTAAAAGTAAACTTTTGGGTAATAGATGTAAATTTTAAAATGACAGAAAGTTTATGTGTAATTATCTAAATTTTGGAGGAGGTCAATGTAATTATTCCTAAATGAATCTTTGTTACGAGCTTATAAGCTTTTTTTTAAAAAAAAATTACGAAACATTTTGTAGCATCTCTGTTTTATTTTATTAATATTTATATTTGTTTGATTACAATATGATAATTTTTTTATGATTGGCAAATTATGAAAGTACATGGTGCTTTTTACCCCTCGTTAGGGAAATATTCCATCCGCTTTAATTAAATTTCGTTAAGTTAAACAGTTAAGGACCATAGTGATATTTATTTAAAAGATGAGAGAGTATTATGGTACATTTAAGAGGTGAGGGGCTAAAATGAAAACTAAAGTGCGGGGACTAATGAAGAGATTTGGCCTAATTTAAGAAAATGTGGATATAATATCTCTATATTTTATTTAAGTGCTCTTCTCATAATTTGTCTTTTACATTAATCCTGTTTGTAAATTTTCATTAATGAAGATACCCAATTTCTCACTAATGTTTGTATATTTATATTTCCTTCCATTCAATTATGAAGATTATTTGCTGTAAATCCCTTCAATCCTGACTTTTCCTATGAAATTTCTGAAAATTAAATAAATAAAAGGTAAATTACAACAGGTTGACTTAATATTTATTATAGTTATAAATATTTTTTTATTATTTAAAATATTCAAATATTTTTTTATTGATTGAAAATTACAAGTATTTTATTTTATTGGAATTAACCGTTGTTTAATAAATACTCTTTTATGATATATTTGTTTATTAGATGACTGCTAATTTTAATGAGCAGTTATAATTTTTTAGATTTTGAATAAATGAATAAATGTGTGTGGAGACTGAGAACGGGATATTAGTTAGTGTAGGCAAATTCCAAGTAGGTAAAAAGGAAAGATTTCAGTTCAGATTCATTCACAGGATTAAAAACACACACACTCTCTCTCTCTCTCTCTCCCCTTTCTCTTGCTCTATATAACAAGAAGCCAAGGCCAAGTGCATCAGCACTCTGCTCCCTCCTCCACAACAACCGCTTCTTCCTCAACCCTATTCATCCCGAAAGAGAAAGCTTTTAGAATTGTTCATCGTGTTCAGGAATCAAGAACAAAGGCGCTGATTGATCAAATGGCGCGAGAATTGGACAAGTCCCTCTTGAATCACCACAAAGAGAAGCACTTCACCGCTGGTGAAATTGTGCGCGACGTAATTATCGGTGTTTCTGATGGCCTCACTGTCCCATTTGCCCTGGCGGCCGGACTCTCCGGCGCCAACGCTTCCTCCACCGTCATTCTCACCGCCGGTGTTGCTGAGGTCGCTGCCGGCGCCATCTCCATGGGCCTTGGAGGGTAATCTTCTTCTTCTATCTGTATAATATACACGTACGTTGTGTTCATATACATATACATGTAGTTTTTTACGTTTGTTAATCAGGAATTTCATACTAGTCTTAACGGTATGTTTATCCGTGAAAATTGCAGTTATTTGGCTGCAAAAAGTGAGGCGGATCATTATATGAGAGAGCTCAAAAGAGAACAGGAGGAGATCATCGCTGTCCCTGATACAGGTTTGGATGCTCCTATATATATATATATATATATACATGTACAGATTTACACACATACACATACCAACACTATGTGTGTTACTGTGTGCGCTTCCTGGTTTTCATTTGAACATTGTGGATACTTCTAGTACTCATATGACATTGTCATTTTCTTTTTACTTGCATATCCCTATACATGACATTTTCGTTCATCATACATCTTCAATTACGATAGAAGACTTAGATGGTTGATGAAAATATAGTTGGTTTGAGGTTGTTTATTTGGTTTTCTTACTGAAAACAGCTTAATTCCTTCATGTTTTATATGTACTGGCATTCAAGAAATTTCTAGTGATAATCCTATTTATGATTTTTGTGCAAATTTTGGATCTCTAAGGTTTAATGAGCAATGTTCTTTTGTCTATAACTGCTTGCAGAAGCTGCTGAGGTTGCAGAAATACTGTCAGAATATGGGATCCAGCCTCATGAATACACACCAGTAGTGAATGCTCTGAGGAAGAATCCAAAAGCATGGCTTGATTTTATGATGAAGTAAGCTCCTAACTTAATTACATTGATCTCTGCTACCAGCATCTTTCTTTTCTTTAGCTTTCTTGGCAACAGTTTATTTTCAATTTAACAATCATGTCTGCTTAGGTTGGCAGACAGCAACATGCATGTTATACCAAGTAACTAGTCCCTTATCTCAAATGTTGATTATGTCATCATCGACAACTCGTGTGGTTTCTCATCTTCAGCCTAGTATATTGTGTTTAGTGACAAGAATCCAACCTGGTAACAAATATGGACTACATAACCTCATTCGACCTGTATCTACATGGACATTAAGTAAGGAAAATTCTAAGTCCATGGAGATGCATTGCACCTAAAGTAGAAAAAGAGTTATCAATCACATTGCAAATTTCTGCTGTAATATTGTATATGTTAAATGATTTCATAAATTAATCCTCTTAGTAACAGAATCCGAGGGGGAGAGATTCAAACAAGCAAAAGGAAAAGCTAGTGTGATCACAGGTATTCAGGTGTCCTTTTCTCTGAGAGAACTGTATATGGACAATGATAGGAACTGGAAATCGTTATTAAAGCGAGTCAGAAAAGTCTATGCGTTCAAGGTGCTAATCACGTGCTTCTGAAACCCAAAAAGCTGATAAATAAGCATCAATATTTGATTACTCTCTTCAACAATCACAAAAGTTAAAGTCTTGAGTTAATCTTCTTTGGACGTTTTCCCTGATCACTTGGTGAAGTTCTTCAGCTTTTTACTTGACAAAGACAGAGCAGATTGATAGTTACTCAAGAAAAAAGCCACACTGTATATAACATCTGAGCAGAATGATATTAAATAAATAATTGAATTTATTTATGGATATTGTATGATTCAGATATAAGAAAAAGGCACAATGCTTTCCATCCAAATGCAAAAAACTCACATTTTTTACGTTTTTCAAAGACATTGCCGTGTGATTGTCACGTGCTTGATTGACTAACAGTAATCAGCTCGAACCAAGTTTAAGCATTGACATGTATGAGTGCAGGTTTGAACTGGGATTGGAGAAGCCGGATCCAAAGAGAGCGCTTCAAAGTGCACTGACCATAGCCATTGCTTACATAGTAGGTGGGTTGGTGCCCCTTTTCCCTTATATTTTCATCCCAACCGCAAAAAAAGCCGTGGTTGCCTCTGTCGTGCTGACGCTTATGGCTCTGCTGATCTTTGGCTATGCCAAAGGCCACTTCACTGGAAACAAACCATTTAGGAGTGCTCTCCAAACAGCTTTCATCGGCGCTGTTGCATCTGCTGCTGCTTTTGGCATGGCCAAGGCTGTACAGGGATGAACGCTTCTACCTTAGCCGAGGATGGTTCGGTTTGATCAGGCTAATTTTCAGTGTAGAGATAGGGGGGGTCTCAATTTCTTTGATTACTGTTGATGTTTAGCCCTTTCTTGAGTTGTACGTGTGGATGTCTTTTCGTCTCTCTTGTTGTATTTCTAGTTAGTATTCAATGGTAGGCATCGACATTAATCGTAACCAGCTCTAATCATTCACATCTTTAAACCTATGAGATGGATTTGTCATTTGTCTTCTCAGTTTTAGCATCTTTGGCCCATTGTGAAATACAAAAAACTTAAAATCTGATACAGGAAACATCTTGCGAATCCGTTCACTTCAGGGGTAGTGACTGCAAAGAAATCCCAACTAGATCCCCTTTAAAATGGTGTGCCAGGATTTTCGAGTCCAAATACAGAATAGCCTGGCCAAGAATTATATAAACCATGAGGAAGTTTATGTTGCAGTGGACGTTGCTAATATCGTATATCTCGAGGATTCAACCCAACCTCAAACGCGTTTCAGCACAATCAAGCAATGCACCCAGTACTTACCTCTCATTTTCAAGAAACGTTATTTTACTTGTAAGTTTCAGTATAAACGGTGGAATAGCTCGAAAGTGCCCATTGATGACTTACCATGACAACATGGGAGTGCCTTCCAAATTTAAACTGAAAACAAATTGAACTTGCCTCTCATTTTCTTCTACACGAAATGCCTGAAAACCTTGTCTTCCAGATATATGGATTCCAAAACTTGACAAAGGCATTTAGTGCTTCATCAATCAATTTGAAAACGCTGAAATAAAAGCTTTAGGAACAGAGATGCATCTGAGAGAAAATATGCCAACATCCCAATCCATGGGAGACGAACATAACCACAAACTCACGAAATTGGAAACATCAACACTTGTTACCATAGGGCTTCTTGCATCTCATTACAGGCTAACATCTCAAACCAAAAATCGACACGGGTTAGCGTGCCTGACTACTGTTTTTTCACAAAACATGGGCTCACTACCTTAACTCCTATTTATCCATCTTTTTCGCTGGTTGACTGCTGAAACTAATCCAATTTCAACAACTTTATCCAGCAGGGTGCTCATGGCAGGATATTGGGAACTACAGTTTAAGGTCAAGGAATAATATAGTTCTGTTCTTCGTGGCATTTACAATCATAGAATGAAAAAGGAGGATTGTGTTAATGACGGAAATCAGGCCATCAGATCAAGATTATGACCAAAGAATCTCTACAATACTTAGCACCGGTCTTCACCCATCAAGCAGTTGAGTTGAAGCAAAATGAACTGAACAGGATCACTTGGTCCCCCATCCAAAAATCAATAAACAAGGTTCACTATCCTGCCAGTATCTCATACCCTAAATACCAAAATGTAATTGCATGCATTTCCAAGAAACAGGGAAGGTAATGACTTTAAGATATCTGCTTGCAGCTTATTTCAGAAGTTAGCAATCCCATTTGTTTAGTTAAAACATCCATCTTGTCAGATGCATCAGTTGGGATCTGGGCTTCTCTTGCTTCTGCGACCTGGTTCTGATGGTCATTGACATCATTATCTGAACCATTGGGCTCCTCAGATTCTTCAGGCTGTAATGTTAACCCAATCTGCATCTTGTGATCAGTACAGGCTCCAGCTTCAAATTCCACAAGTTGTTGAGTTCCAGTTGGTGGATCGGACAAAAGAAGCTGTTCCAGCATAGTGTCATCTTCAGGTATATCTGGAAGAACAAACTGACCATGATTTTCCAAAGAAAGTAATTTTTCATCCATTGGTCCTACCAAAAGGTCTATATCCATAAGAAGATCTCTCATTTCATCAGAAGTGAAATCTAATTCCATTAAGTCTTCAGTGTTATAAGCTTCGGTTGTGCATGCTGGAGGCACTGAGTGTCCATTTTCTGGTGGCTGATACCTGACTATCATTCCAACTGAAGGAGTTTGTTGACAGTCTTCCATAACTTCACTCAGTTTTTCCTTTCCAGCTTCAGAATTAGAAGCTTCTGTCGTGCATGCTGGAGGCACTGAATGTCCGCCTTTTGGCAGCTCATACCTGACTATCGTTCCATCAGAAGGAGAGGGTTCACAGTCATCAGTAACTTCACTCAGTTTATTCTTTCCAGTTTCCGTCATACGCCAACTGTTTTCTTTTGGCTGGAAGAACTGAACCATAAATTCAGGGCTTTGCATCGCCATCACAATGAAAGAAAGCATCTGTTGCTGGTTCTTTTCCATACCTTTCAATTGTTCTCTCAAGAGTAGCAATTTACTCTGTGAAGTCTGCTGGTGCTGACTTAGCTTTTTCAGCTCTTGCGTTAACGAAATTTTATCACTTTTAAGAGTCTCGACTTCTTTCCACAGTGCCATTCTCTTGTCTTCTTCAGATGATACAGGGGTTTCTGTTTCTTTCAGTTGGGGCGATTTCTTCTGTACTAGGTTATGGGGCTGCTTTCTTCGGCTGATGTTCTTCAACAAATGCTTCTGGCCTTTGATGAAGGCCTCATTAGCAAATTGCCAGCGATCGGTATCTATTTTCCTGAAACCCTGGACAAATTTTAGAAAAAAAGTCAACACACAGGAATATATTTTACATCCAATTATCAAGAACAAATCCAGATCCCATTACCCAAAAACTCCTACAAATCTTTGATTTAATTAAGCTCTCTGTCTCAAAGATATTCAAAACCAAGTGCCAAGAAACATTGCTAAGTCTTAACCTATATGTTCTAAAACAAAAATCTACACCGTATTTATATCAATTCTGTGACCCTATTCAAATGTTTGCTACCGTCAATATCTTCACAAAAGAAGAGTTGACATAAACCAAATATGAAACCAAAGTCCTAAATAGTCATTAAGTCTAAAAGAGCAAAATTGTCACAGATGCTGCAGCCACAACTGTGACCTTCAACAAATACTACCTTCACAACTTGCAAACAGCTCTTCCAAATATAACAAGAAACAAGAAAACACATCTACAAAAGTTCAACTATCTGTTTTGAGCCAGTGAGCAGAATCCAAACAAGATGCCCAAGGATCCCTCCTGAAGAAAACAATTTCAAACGAAGGACCAGCACATGAATTAGCAACCCAAGTGACCTCCAATTCCTCTACAACAGACTATTATAGACCAAAAAACAAAAGAAAATAAATTACCCTGCCTAATCACAACTGGCAAAATTTCCTCTTATTTTATTTCATTACGGTTAAATTTTAGATAAGCTGAAAAATGTGAAGAAAGAAGAAAACAACGGAATTAGAGGCTCAGCCTCCAGCCTACATGCAATCATCCACCTCAAACAAAAATGTTCTCCATACCATTAGCGCACACGGGCTATTTAACCTTTGTGGAAAGAACATAAAAACTGAAGATTACCCACATCAACCATCTCAAATTATACATAAACACGATCATTCACAAAATTCTGGAAAGAAAACACCACATACGAACAAATCACGAAAGAAAACTCGAACAAAATGAAGCTCACATAGATATTGAGTTGGCGGACAAAGCTAGAGAAGTTGCTGTGCTTGAAGTACTTGGGGAGCAACTGGGAAGAAAATTTAGATTCGTCCCATATGATAAAGCTGTCATTCGATTCCGTCCAAGAAATCAACTCATTGGTTGATTCATCATTCACCATCTCGTAGCATTTCACCAAGAAAGGCGGCAGCGACGTCCCATTTTCAACTGATTTCACCATAATTCAAATCAACTCACAAAAGCCAATCTCGAAAACAAGTTCCAATTCGACAAACTTCACCAGAATCAAATCTAACCCGGAAAACCCACTTCCCAAAATTCAATACTGATGTCAAATTCAAACTTTTGAAACTGGAATTCCAAACGAACTATACGATATACGCGTATCTGGGTAAAAATATACTGATTCTATTATATTTATATATATATCTGTATACACAAGTCAAGAATATGTTTTACTTGGAAAAGAAGGTGAAGAATGGAAAAGAGGGAGAAGATTGGGTACAAGTCTTTGTTTGAATGGATGCCGACTTGCAGATATTAAGAGGAAAAAACCAAAAACGACCAGAAAATCAAATTCAGAAGAATAGAAAAGGAAAAAAGTTGCGGAAAGTCGCTGGCGGTGGAGTTTTCCAGATTGGTGTGGATTTATGCAACTTGTTTACATTTCAAATTTGTTGTTATTCTATTTTTATGTAGTTGGAGGGTTATACTTGTAATTACACTACTCGGGGGCCATTTCTCTGGCCTCAGCCTCACTCTACTCGCTAGTTACAGCTCTTTTCTTTTATGGACCTGCCCCTACTGCATTACAAAAAATGACAATTATGCCCTTCCAGTGTTTTGATTATATCGTTCTGCTCCCTATAAAGTTTGTTTTGATTTTAGGGACAATTACGCAGTCCTCTAGTTAGATTTGGTATAATTATACTAAATTCTTCGCAATTTTAAAAATTACATTTTAATATCCATGACTTTTATTTTCATATGATATCCAAAACTCATTTAATTTGCTGGTATTAGCAAAAATTTGAATAAAAATTTCATATTTACATTCGATTGATTTATTTAAAATCAAATAAATAATTTCGATCAAACTATCCTTATACATCTACACAAACTAATGCAAGTGAGAAGATATATTTTCACCTTTATAAGATTAGATTAGTAAAAAAAAATTGTTTGACATTCAATAAGTCAATAATTAGTTAATCAAATATAGATTTTTCTTCAATATTTTGCTAATACCAGCAAATTAATGAATCTTGGGTAGCGATGGGACCTATTTATTAAATAAAATAAACGTTATGATTGTATTTAATTACTATGTTTATGATTGTCGAGAATTAAAAGCAAGAAAGACAAAGAAGGGGGTAAAAGGAAAACTTCTTTTCATCTTCCCCAGTGAGAACAACATTTAGTATATTGCTATATGGTCCCTCATTTTGCCAATATTTAAAAATAATGATCATTTTAACACGTGCAGATTAAATTATCGACCAAGAACAAAGCCTAATTAGGCTCTTTTGGCATTCGAAACCAAAAGTATACTCCGATTGTGATATTACAATGGAGTTAGATGATCAAACAATACCACTAATAATGTTTTTGTCAGTGTTAATTTTATATATTTTAACTTTTTTTTTTATCAATAATGTACGTTTAATATGTAAAATAAAGAAAATAGAGTTATTAGCGATTATTTCAATTAAATTTCATAATTGACATTATTGAGATCCTAAATTGACATGATTATGATCATAAATTATGATATCGAATTTTATTATAATTAAATAAAATAGAAGTTCTATCATAAATATTTGTGATATGCTATAAATATGAGTAATATATGGCTATTGCAACCAACTCAAACTATCTTATAATTTGCATGATAGACTATCAGATATGTGAATGCTTTATTCTTCATACTGATTGATTTACACAGAAAGCAGAATGAGTTATAAACTGAAATGAGATATGAGGACAGCAACTACTGTTGACTTGGTGCTTCATCTGTCTTGGTTGACTGGCAGAGTCTCCCAACTTCACTGCTATTTCTTCTTTCTTCATCGTATCTTCCAGGAAGCAGACCTAAAATTCCCAACGCGGAATTCTTTCCGACCAAAACCCGCTTCTCTATTTACTGCATTTTTGTTTATCTGAGACTTCATTTTCCTTTTGTCTATGCTTAATTTGTTTAGTTTTCTGGGTCTCCAGTACTGTTTTGAGGTATCTACACACTGCTGAAAACAGATTGGGAGGATCAGGTGAGGTAGACTGTTGTTTGTTTGTTTATTATCTCTTGTCGACTAAGATTTCCTGTATAAAAGATGAGTTCGTTATGTTCTGGAGATGTTTGCAGTTGAAATTACGAGTATGTTTGATTAAGTTACTCGAATGTACCGTGTGTTTTATGATTAGTCTGGTTGCTGTAATTACTATTGTTATTCATCTCAAGTAGGGATAAATACAATTTTTGTCATCAAAACATACGGTAGGTTTGGTCTTCGAGCAATTTGAGATTGCAGTTTTGGTACTCAAAACTGTTGTTTTCTTGGCTTTTTTAATACTTATGTTAGGGGAAAAAATAGTCATTTTCCTCAGAAAATGTATTTTTCAAGCTTTGGTCAATGCACTCATTATACACAAAACAGGTTATTGACAATTTTTGTTAAGATTTTATAGAATATTTGTGGCTGAATTCATTTTCTTTTTGTTTTTCTCTCTTGAAGCTTGAACAAAAATGAGAAAAATGGATGCATTAGACCAAACTTGAAAAATAACATAAAATGGGAGGAAAGTGGCTATTTTTCCCCCTTCAAACGAAAATCCGTTTAACTTTTATTATTTTATCAACGGAATGACTAAAAATGCTAAAATACTAACCGTTTGAGGATCAAAACTGCATAAGTGGCTATGTTTGGGTATTGAAATAACAATTATCCCTCTCAAGTACTAGGAAAGTTCCATTCACTATTAAGTTAATCTTGTAACAGATATGTAGTTAAGTTACTCTATATCTGTCCTTGTGCAGCTCACTTTCCGGCTTTTCTTTCCTGGTTGTCTATGATTTTCATTCGGGCATAGGTTTAACATTTGATTACATCCCATGATTCTAGTTATTAGTAATAAAAAGTAGTTATTCACCACGCAGAGTTGGAGAGACATGACTGATGCAGTTGTAGAATTTCTTCTGTCGAATTTGAAGGAGCTGCTTCTTTACCATTCAGATTTGATCTATGGACTCAAGGACCAAGTGGAATCCCTTCACAAGGATCTCAGTTTGATGAAAGCATTCCTCAAGGACTCCAGAGAGAAACGTAACGAATTTGAATACGTTAGAGAAGTAGTCAGACAGATTACGGATGTAGCGTACGAGGCTGAGGATATCATCGATACGTTTGTAGTCAATGCAGCAATGCAGAAGTCGAGAAGCAGGATGGGCAGAATGATCCACGTGTTCGATAATGCTTCTCTGCTTCGTAATGTTGGAAGACAGATTGAATCCATCAGGGCAAAGGTGAAGGAGATCTATGACAAGAAAATGTTTGGAATAGTGAGCATGTCCGGAGGGGAGCCGTCACGCAGAAGTGCACGGGAAAAACGACCACCTGTTGTGGAGGAGGCTAACGTTGTGGGGTTTGATGAAGAGGCTAAAACCATAATTCATCGTCTCACAGAAGGGCCGGAGCATTTGGAAGTGGTTTCTGTTATCGGCATGGGAGGGCTTGGTAAGACAACTCTGGCGAGAAAAGTTTACGTGGATCCTTCTATAGAATATCACTTCTATCTCCGTGCTTGGGTTTATGTGTCTCAAGAGTACAGCAGGCGGGAAGTGTTTCGTGGGATTTTAGAATCTCTGGGGCTCATGAACAATCAGATGCTCAATATGAGCGATGATTGGTTGGCGGAGGAACTATGCAGGCATTTGAGGAACAATAGGTACCTTATCGTCATTGATGACGTTTGGACGAGAGAAGCTTGGGACGACATCAGAATGGCCTTTCCAAACACTGACTTGGCGAGTAGGATTTTGTTGACAAGTAGAAATAGAGAGGTAGCTTTGCACGCTAATGCTGATAGCGCGCCTCACAATTTACGTTTTCTGACTGTTGATGAGAGTTGGGAGCTCCTATGTCGGAAGACTTTTCGAAAAGAGAGATGCCCTCCGGAGCTGGAGGATCTTGGGAGGCAGATCGCGAGAAAATGTTATGGGCTGCCACTCGCAATCGTGGTTATTTCTGGTCTTCTGTTGAAGAGGGAGAAGACGCACGACTGGTGGAAGAAAGTAGCCGATAGCGTTAGTACACATGTTGCTAAAGACCCAAAGCAGTGCATGGATGTATTAGCACTAAGCTACAAGCATTTACCAGAACATTTAAAGGTTTGTTTCATCTACTTTGGAATTTTTCCTGAAGACTATGAGATCCCTGTTTGGAAACTGCTGAGATTATGGGTTGCTGAGGGATTTGTCCAGGAAAGTGGACAAGAATGCTTGGAGGACTTAGCTGAAGAGTATTTAGAGGATCTTGTGGACAGAAATCTAATCTTGGTGGCAACGAAGAGAGCTAATGGTCGAATTAAGACGTGTCGTATTCATGACATGCTGCGTGATTTGTGCGTAAAAGAAAGCGCAGAACAGAAGTTTCTACAGGTGATCAAGGGTTTTGCACCAAATTGTCCATCCTCGACTTCCACCCAAAGCTATCATCGTAGACTTTGCATCCATTCAAATGTGCTGGAGTTCATTTCATCAAAGCCCGTTGGTCCACATGTCCGCTCCTTCTTGTGTTTCGTCTTAGAGGAGAAGCATGTGCCTCGACAACACACATCGTTCATACTGGATGCCTTTGGATTAGTTCGGGTTTTGGATCTAAGGTCCATCAGTTTCTCACGCTTCCCCAATGAGATTGTGCAACTGGTTCACCTAAGGTTTATAGCCCTTTTCGGCAACTTCAAGATTCTTCCTGCAACAATCTCCAATCTCTGGAATCTCCAAACGATCATTGTCCGAACAACATGCCGTGAGCTCAACATTCTAGCAGACATATGGAAAATGTTACAGCTCAGGCATCTTCACACCAGTGGGATAAGTTTCTTAAATGGTCCGCCATCCCAAACACGAAAGAACTACGAGGATCCTTTCGTGAGGAGAAATATACTGACGATCTCTACAATCTCACCGGACAGCTGCACTGAGAACATACTAGCGAGAACTCCCAATCTGAGGAAGCTCGGAATACGTGGGAAGTTGATCACACTCGTGGAGGAGAAAGGAGGGTCAACTATGTTTGACATTCTTGCCAAACTAGACCGTCTTGAGAGTCTAAAGCTGTTGAACGATGCATTCCCGCTGGACCCTTCAAGGTGCATCATTCCAGGGCTTCCACCTTCTTATAAGTTCCCACCAAACCTAAAGAAGATAACGTTATCAGACACATTGCTCGACTGGGATCACATGTCTACGCTCGGTATGCTGCCGAATTTGGAGGTTCTCAAGCTGAAGGACTATGCTTTCAAGGGAAGTCGTTGGGAGCCTCTCGATGGAGGGTTTCGTCTGCTTAGAGTCCTGAAAATTGGGAGGACTGATCTCATATGGTGGGATGCTTCAGGTCATCACTTTCCTAGACTTCAATGTGTGGTGTTCAGACACTGCTCAAGCCTTGAGGCAATTCCATCTGGTCTAGCAGAAGTATCCGCGCTGCAGAACATGGAATTGCACTGGCCGAAACCGACTGCAGCTTATTCTGCCAGGTTGATACAACGGCAGAAGCTACAAATGCAGCAGTTGGGACTGCTGAATACTGCATTTAAGCTGTTTATTTATCCTCCAGATGTTTAGTTGGATCTCAGAGTAGAACTACCAGATGTGTATGTGTGTATACAAGTGTGATTTATCAAACAATCTTGTGTAGGTTGCTTTTAATGGTGCCAATATTTGGTGATTTGCTTTTCTTTTCTGCTTAATGTTTTTGTGCAACTATTAGACGCTGTCTGAAATCGTTGGAAGTTTAAATTATTCTGTTTAAATTGTCTACCATTAAACCTATCAAACAAATTCTAGAGTTTACTTTCCAGTAACCAAATTCAAGCTGTCCACTGCAATCCTCACTTCCCTCAACGGTAGCCTGCTTGACTGAAACAGGTCAATAACACTCCTGATCGTCCAAGCTATCTGCTCCACATCCATATTTCAGTCTGATTAACCAATATGCATTTTCTGGAAGTTATAGATGGATATATAAGGGATAATTACAGTTTTGGTCCTCATATATTGCCACTAATTCGTTTTCAGTCCCTAAACATATTGAAATTCTATTTTAATCCTTCAACTTTTAAAATATTAACAATTTCGGTCCTTTAAACCTAATTAATGACCATTTTGCCCTTTCAAAGAAAACATATAGTCCACCTATCTTTTCCTATGTTTATGATCAGGCCCAACATGCTTTCAAAAATAAAATTAAGCCTTCACATCAAACTGAAATATGGGTAGTAATATTTCACATCAAGCTATCTGTTTCACATCAAAGAAATGAATAATGTACGTGTAATATAATAGATAGTAATATAAAGTCATCATCATCTAACATGATATAAAGTTCCAATTTTCGCTAGAAATGCTTACACTGCTCATACAGGATTGCGTTACATGAATCTTCAAGAGTGCTATCTAGAATATATGTTCAAGAGATAATAGTCTCTATCCACCCCACTATTAAAAGTACCAAAGAGTTGTAGGGGTATATAAGCGCACAAATTTAACTATTCACCAATATCTCAGTAAATTGATCAGAGTTTAGAATTCAAGTTTCACTTAAGAAAAGAAAAGGTAAAGTTAGGATTCTTATTTAAATACATTGATATGTTAAGTCTACAATATATGTCAGACTAAATTGCTCAAATATCTAGCTTTTCTAGAGGTTCCTCGCCCTCCCTTTGCACTTTTTAGGATTTGACTATGTAAGCATAAAATTATTAGTGGGAGAGTTGTCTAGAATAGGAATAGATACGACAAAGTTAAAGATTTTGGATAGTTGAAATACATAAAAGAATGTACCAAGAAAGGAAATTATCCAAAAATGTCAGCTTTGCAAACTCCAGCTTCCAGTACTCAGCAATGATGAAAGATGGCAAAGCTCAAACAACTTTTAAACCTGTACACAAAAAATTCATAATGATGTTCAATATACCGTACATTCATAGAGGATGAATGAATGTGTTGTTAGGGGAAGGATTTAAATGTTTATGACAACTTATCATTGCCAAAACTATACAGTCAATATTAGTCCCCTACTTACACAAAGCAAATGTTATGTTAAATAAGGCTGTTTGTTGTAATTAGTTATACCAAATAACCAAGCAGCACGATAAAGATGAAAACATCATTTGAAAAATATTCCAAATTACTTGACTCACCAGGTTTATGCGAACTTCAAGATCATCATTGCCTATGCTCTGTTGTTCCTCATGGATTCTTTTAGCAGAGCGAACAGCAGAATGGCCACAGGAATAAAGCTCAATTATTTGCAGGGTAGGAATCTCCCCAATACCACAAGGGATCTCTATTAATGCATCGCACAGCCTCAGAACTAGGTGTTGAAGGCTAGGGTAGTGAGTGCTTGTTGCTTTCCAAATTTCTAGCTCATTGTTCTCTAATAATAGGAATTTAAGTGCAAGAAATCCCCCATCAATTGGTTCCCATACTTGGCCGCTGAAAGCACGGTCTTTCAGTTTGAGGACCTCAAGGTTGGGTATCTTCCCAACAGTGACCATCTCTTCCCATGGTAGATGGCTCCCACTTAAAGTCAATGCCCTGAGGTTTGGAGGGAACGCATTCCACTGTGAAATAGTTGAAGATTTTTCATTTTGTAAACTGAAGGACAAATTTAACGTTTCAAGGCAATGTAAAGAGGAAAGGTAATTCAGAAAATTAGTTGGGTGCTCATCATTCTTTTTGGACACTAGGATTCCCAACTTTTTCAGGTTAGGGATGATCGAAACAATTTTCTTGCTGAAATTGGTAGAGCTCACAGTCAAAAGCGTTTGTAAGTTTGATAGTACCAATGGATTTGCTCTGCTGGTTTCTGCTAGGAAGAGATCATCAAAATAGACAACTGCCCCCTTCAATCGGATGTGCCTTAGTTGGGTCATCGTCTGGATATCGAATGGCAAACAGTGGTTTTCCCTCCATCCCCAATTAACAATCAAGATCTGTAGATTCACAAGATTGGAAATTGATACAGGAAGCTCCGATCTTTTTGAGAACGGAAGATACCACTTCCCAGATCCTCTTCTAAGTTTAGATGATGCTGCTGGAAGCTCACCACTAGTTGAGAGACCAAGAAACCTCAGATGAATCATTTTCAATACTTGAGTAGGAAAATGATTGAAATAGTAACTAATCATATCTAAAATCCTAAGCAGTTTGAAACCCATGAGAGCGAATACAGACTCTGAAAAAAAAGACAATCGAGTTGAGAAATTTGAGGATAGAAAGGTGCGAACTTGTGGATTTGAATATTCGGTGATAGCATAAGAAAATATGTCCGATTGCACACAGAGGCGACGATGATTTTGTAAGCCTTCAGGAAAAAAAAGGTCATTCCTCCTCATAACATGCCAAAAGCTTTCCTTCTCAGCTTCTCTCAGGCAAAAGTCACGGAGCAAATCATGCATACGACAGGTAGTAACTCTATCATTGGTTCTCTTTTCAGCCAATATTAGACTTCTGTCAATGAGGTCCTCCAAGTACTCTTGTGCCACTTTTTCTACGCTTTTCCCCAGTTCCCGTTTCAAAAACCCTTCTGCAATCCACAATGATATAAGTCTCCACACAGGGATTTCAACATTTTCAGGGAAAGCTCCCATATAAAGGAAACAGGCTTTCAAGTGATGAGGTAAGTGGTTATAACTCATAGCAATAATGTTCAAAAACTGTTCTCGGTTTCTAGCTACAAGTGAGCCTACATTGTCAGCAACGTTCAACCACAAATCTCTTTTCTTGCTCAATTTGGACAGATGACCCGCAACCACAACAATTGCTAGGGGAAGCCCTTGACACTTTTCTGCAATTTGCTTTCCGATTTCCTCCAACTCAAGAGAGCATCCTTGTTTCGGGAAGGCCTTCAACTTCAGTAATTCCCATCCTTGATCTACACTGAGAAACCGCATATGATGAGGAGGACTCCCAGAGTTAACATAAAGAGCCACTTCTGTGAGCCGGCTTGTCAAAATTATCCGGCTTCCATTCTTGTCGTCCGGAAATGATCGTTTGACATCATCCCATGCGGTATTACACCAAATATCATCCATGATAATAAGATACCTTTTACCCTTTAAACTCCTATAGAGTTGTTCAGCTAATTTTTGATCACTCAGCTGGTTGATACCATCTTTTAGAACTTTATAATGCTGCTCGGAATCATCATACTTCGCACTGATATCATCTGTCAGCTGAGCAACAGAGCGAATCAGCCCTATCAATATATTCTTCACTTCATATTCTTGAGATACTGTAATCCATGCACGAACATAGAAGTGATACACTATCAACGGATCATCATAGACTATTTTAGCCAGAGTGGATTTACCTATTCCTGCCATCCCCACGATTGTGAGGATTTCCAGATTATATGGCAATCCAGTGAGCTGATCTTTGATTTTCACCAAGTCATTGTCCAGGCCCACAACAGGATTTGCAGAACTTGGTACGTGCCATGATGAACTCCCAAACAAATAACGCCCTGAATGTAGATTATTTGGATCGTATGGATTACCACAAATCTCCACGGCCTCTTTCTTGACAGAATCAATTTCTTCTATTACTTGTTTCAAACCTTCTTGGAAGATCTTGTAATCCTTTCTTCGACTGTTCTTGCTCTTTACTGTACTTCTCACAGTGTATAAATATGTTTCAACAATATCTTCTGCTCGATTCACTGAATCTTCAATCTGTCTTTCCAAAACCTTAACCTTTCCATGGTCACCACGGCTCCTCACAAAACCCTCAAGAAAACCTTTCAGATACCTAAGCTTTTCCCCTAAAGATGCAAACTGGTCATCGTCTTGAGAGGTCAAGTATGGATTGGGAAATATGACAAGGTCTAGTGTTTGCAAAAGGGAATTGACAGCAGCATATGCCATCGTCACGCATTACTCTGGCTGCCTTTTGATAGCATGACTAGCAGCCCTATCTTTGATTGTTTTCTTGGAACATTTAAAACGCAACGCACTCTTAACCGATCACAGAGGGGTGAACGTGCCGTCTTCAGGACTGGCATTTGCAGCTTCCTCACAACCAAAAGAATTGGCAGCCTCACAGGCTACATTCAGCATTCTGATTACTATTACATACGAAGCTGGGTAAGATAAGAAAATGATAATCATGAGCTAGTGCACAATTAATTACTTAATCATCGCAACAGCCAAAGATATATACAGCAAGCCCTCCCCTCCCCTCCCCACCCTACCCTACATACATACCCCAAAAAACTCCATTTAAATACAAAATTGAACTCTGATTCATCAAAAATTAGCTCAAAAAGGTATTGCACCCAACCCCACTCAAGCAACACAAAATTAAACATAGAAAGAGACCCCCCAGCAAGACAGCTAAATCAGGAAGAACACTACAATCATAACAGGTAAATCCTCGTTTCGGAAAAGATCATACAAGTAAAATTACTTCACTGCAAATAGATGCTTACATTTCCTTGAACCTCCAACTCTGCAGTGATCACAATCGAGACTGAACAGTAGCGATAAGGGCAATACGGAGTAACTGGATGAATTGCACGCCATTTGAGTTCAGAGTCAATTGTTATTATTTAGTTGAGTAAACGATCAACTGGGACCAGAGGCTGAGGACGTGATCGTGATGCCTTTGCCGCCACCCAACTTGGACATTTCTCCCGGGTCGGATCCCTCCACCCAAATTTATATATCTGTTTTATGAATTATTTGTACTAATCAAAATTATTGACATATTTTCCCTAC
>NC_026146.1:14563862-14628605 GCF_000512975.1 Sesamum indicum | reverse complement strand
CAAATTCTTTAGATTATTATGCGCCTCCTTATTTATTTTTTCATTAACAAGCTGTCGTGACACTGTCTTTGGGTACATATAATAATAATTTTATATTAAAAAAATTGACGTAAAAAATTATTAATTTAAATATGATAAAAATCGACTGAGTTTGAAATGTATATACATGGATTAAGTTGGAAACGAATTGATTGGGTATTATTTTCGAATTTTAATCTATTATTCTTTTAGCAAATTATGTATGTCGGTGTGATATCTAATTACAATTACAAATCCTTAGCCTTTAATAATTGATTTTCTCAATTATTGAAATTTTGATTTGATTTTATGAAATGAAAACTCCCAAGAAGCAATAATGTATTAGTTACCAAATTACAGGTCTATCATGCTTCTTTTTTTCTTAGCGAAATAAAAATATATTTATCTAAATATTAAATTTATATGATTTTAGAAAAAAATTAAAAATACTTGTATAATCATGAATGTCGTGATATCTTTGTTCGATTGCATAGTATTATTAAAAATAAATATTATTTCTAATCAATATTAGAAAATAAGAAATAGTATTTTTTGATTGACTAATAAGAAATAGGATTAATTACTCTTAAATCCCCTCTGAATATACAAAATTATATTTTTTTCAAGAAAAAAATTAAAATTAAACTTTTATTCTTTTCAAAAATTCACTATTTACACATGACTCCCTTTTATTAAGATTTGGACAAAAAATAGTGATGTTAGCCAAAAAAGTTATGTAATTTTTTAATTTTATCCCTCACTTAACATTTCTATGTAATAATTTTATACTCATAAGAGAAAAAATGTAATATAGTTAACCCACTCCCTCTCTCTCTCTCTCTCTCTCTCTCTCTCTATATATATATATATATTATGTAATATTTTTTTACTTAAGTCAATATTTTCCATCCAAACTTGAATGAAATTGAATCAGATATAAACAGAGGATTGTCAGAGGGAGTGAAAGTATAATTTCCTATTTTTATATGAGATATAACTGTAATTAACCCTAAAAAATAAATATGACGAGATCTATTCCGAACCCATCAGAAATCATATGAGACATATGATCTAGTTTTACTTAATTAAACACAGAACTTAATAATTGAACTCGTGATTATAATAATATTTTTAATTAAACCCATGATAAAAATAATATTTAAATGACTAACAAAAAGTTAAACATAGTGAAACCCATTTAAGGATCCATGAGAAGCAATACGATCTAATTGGTTCAATTAAACACATAATTTATATTGAACTCATAATTATGGTAAATCTTTTATCAATCGCTTGATATTAAAAATAACATTTGATCGACTAATACAAAATTAAACATAATAGAATTAATTTGAAATCCATTATAACTCATACAGAACACATAGTATAATTAATTTATTTTAAATTCAATCAGTATTCAAACCCAATAAAAATTATTAAAACCAACCCATCTGAGTTGGAACGTAAGTAATTAACATATAATTCAAGCTTTAATATACAAAATGAGCAATGGATAGAGAATTCAATTTTAAAAATATAAAAAAAATGAGTGATTATAAGTAATTAAAAAATCTAATTATTTCAAGTGTAAAAAAGATTGCAATATTTAAAAGTATTTTAGATATATTAAAAATAGGAAAATAATGAACTAATAGATAATTCACGTTCTAAAATAAAAATCGCATTTTATCCCCGATATTTTCTCAAATTAACTAAAAGACCTCTCTGTGTTTTAAAAATAAGTTAAAAGGACCTTATAATTTAAAAAATCCTGTATAAAACCCCGCTTCCATTAGAAATTAACATAAGGGTGTATTTTTGTAATTTTTTAAATGATGAGGTGTATTTACAGTTAAGAAAAAATTCAAAGAAGTCCCTTATAATTTATCCTAATAATTAAAGTGAGTTTAGTGAAATGATAAAAAAAAAGAATGAAAATTTATTTCAGTTCTACAAAAATACAAAAAATAAATAAATCATCAAAATAGCAATTTAATCAATCCGAGAATGCCAATGTTCAAACTGGAGGAACTGACTGCAACACCAACCGTAGAGAACCCGAAGTTGGTTCACTTCGCCCACGTGAACCCAAAACAGTCGCACCACATTTAGTTACGGCTCGATGAATTGACTAAAAGCCCCCGTAAACAAATCCTTATCTTTCCCGCCCTTAAAAGGACAGTTACGTAAATACATGCACCTTCGGAATTCAAGCGCCACTTTCTCTCTCTCTCTCCACTCACACAATCAAACTTCGAAACAAACACACACGAACTAGAGGGAGAACAGTAACAGGAGAATTTCGCAGTTTCTTTACAGCTTTTCTCGAATGGGTTCGATCGTGTTTCACACACAAAGCAACAAGAGGAAGAACAGGGTCAATTCGGAGAGGCTTTTCGAATTTGAGAATTTCGCAGTCCCGGATTCCATGAACAAGACTCTGTCCGGAGCCTTCAGAGATAACATTCGGATTTTTCTTCAGAACTTTGCCGAAATTGAAGACTACACCGTTAATGAAATGCCCGTGTGGTGTACTTCGCTCTTCTCTGAGAACGTAGGCGTTTTCCCGCTCTACACTATGGAAGAAACCGTTCGAAATTCTCTTGATCCTTTGTGCCATCATTGTGATTTATCAGGTGGTTTAAATTTCGTTCAGTATTTGGTTTTGTTTTGCTTCCAAATCTTACTTCTGGATGGGTTGGAATTTTTTTCACTGTGAATATGCGGTTTCTTTCTTTAATTTTACGATGATCTCTGCTTTTTTTCCCCCTCCCCATAAACTATATTTTCATATGTTTCTTGGTGAAGCTGAGCGGGTGTTCTCTCTCTCTCTCTCTCTCTCTTTTTAATTATTTGTGAGGTGAGAATTTTGCTCCGTTCGATTTATATTGATTCATTACATGTAGCGGGAGTATTATGTTTTTGCAGGATGGGGTCACCATTTTATTTGCAAGAGAAAGTACCATTTGATCATTCCTGCGAAAGAGAATTGGAATGAGCCATTGGACGAGGATTTTGCTGAAATTCAGAGCCATAATTTGTATGGCTTGATTCACTGTAACGGATATGGGCATCTCATCCGCATTAATGGTTTGAAAAACAAGTCAAGATTCTTCGCTGCTGATGATAGCATGGAATTCTGGGACCGTCTTTGCACAGTTCTTAGAACGAGGTTAATTGTTCTTCTGGAATTTTTTTGGGCTAATGCATTTGTGAATTCTACCGATTTTCAGATAAGTGTTATACTTTTTGCAGGAAGATTTCAGCTCTTCATGTTGCAAGAAGAGAAGCAGTTCGGCTTAGTTTGATCCACGGTGTAGCTTACGGAGAGCCATGGTTTGAGAAATGGGGCTATAAATTTAGTGGTGGAGTCCCTGGAATCGCAGAGCAATTTAATTCAGCAATCCTGTTTCTGAGCTCATTACGCCTTGATACAATAATCAGTGATTTAAAGAACAAGAGCCATGTAAGGAGGATCAGAGAAATGATAGAAATGTACAGAAAATTGAGTGATAAACCCCTGATCACCATTAGTGACTTGTTGAACTTCATGCTGGCTTTTGAATCAAGAATTCCAACGGGTATTTCTAATGCATGCAGCTTTGATTCGGGAACAGGGGAAACTCCAATGGGACTTGAGACGTTTGTGGATATAATGACAAAGGACTGCAGATGGTCTGCTAGGAGGCTGGAGGAAGTGCTCTTTGTGATCATTGATCAGTTAAAGAAGCACAAGGCAAATAACCTTGAAAGAGAATGCAGTATATCTAGGCAAGAACTGAGAGACGAGGCAAGAAAATCAATTGGAGATACTGGTTTGATTGATTTTGTGCTGAAATCTATCAAATGTTTTGCAGTGGATAATCAAATTGTTCGTCGTGCAATAAATCCCTTCTCCAGATTAGCTGAGTTCAGCATTCATGAAACTCAGCCAGGAACGTGTATTGAGCTACGCTTTGATTTATCACAGGATGTGCGTTTTCTTTGTGATAATGTGCTAGCAGGGTATTCCGAGACTCGGTTAGTGTTGTGCTCAAATTCATTCGTAAAAGAGTGGCCCGTTAAAGGGGAAACTACTAACCAAATGAAGTTGACATGTAAGGTTTTACCAACTTTTGATGAGTTGGAGACACAGTTCACAAGGCCATCGTCGCCGGGTGAGATTGTGGTAGTCGAGCCATGGATCACTATTGGCGACCTTAAAATGGTGGCACAGTGGGCCATGAGGGATACTTACTGTATTATGGATGAATTCGTGGTGAGCCAAATAGGAGGGTTGAGGAAAATTGACGACGAAAAGGTGGTACGCAGCATGGTGGATGATGGTGCCCAAGTTTGGGTGAGAGGGTATGGGCTGGACTGGTCTACATCCCTCAAATACGAGGATGGGTCCTGGCCGGAAATGCAGGGAATGAGCTTTGGCGCGTTTTGTAGCATAATAGAACAAATATGAACGATGGCGATGGTGATAAGACCTCTGCTTTAGCACTCACAGTTATTATGATGGAACGATGAAGTTTGTGGAACCTTTCAGCATGTAAGTAAAATTTTGTAGGTGCACATGAAGATGTTGGGTGTTCAAAGTTGTATGTAAAGGTAAAGATGATGAGCAAATTTAGCTCAACTGTCATATATTGGTACCTTGGTGAGTATCTAATTCTACACAATTATCTAACACTTTGATTGTTTTCTTTGTCATACATAGGCAAAAGGAGAAAATAATGCGCATTAAGGTATTAGGTATGTATGATCATTATCCATGGTCTTTCATTCAATACCATCCCACAATGTATGATCATTGATTATATAACCAATGTAACTATACGTGATTGATCTACAGTTTAAAAATAATAAAATACAATAATATTTATAATATAAATAGAGGGGCATGATGGGTAGAAAGAAATAATTAAAGGCACAAGTCATAGACATAGATTGAGGAAAATCATTACCCTTCAAAGATCATTACTTGCTATCATTGTATTGCTTGCCTTCCTTTTCAATCTTTGAGATCAAATCAATTAACCCTACGCATTTTCTCTTTCAAATTTAATTTTTTGTGATTTTATTCACCCTTTTCCTTTTTTAATGATTTCTATTCGTTTCTTTTAACAAAATTGACCAAGATAATATTATTACAATATTCAATACGTAATACAATAATATTTTAAAATTAATTAACAAATTTTAAAGTAAATAAAAAACAACATATTACTATTAAACATAAATTAAATATGCGTGATGTCAACCTTTAATCAATTCCATTTAAGACAACACTAAAATCACATTACTCCAAATTTTCCTTGCACATAGATGTTCAAATTAAGATTAGATTATGATAAATGAGAAATCCAAGTATGTTAAGATGAATTGATATATTAGTTTATTATACATCCTTTTTTATTGGGAAATTAATTTAAAATCCAATCAATTTTGGGGGATTTGGAACTTTATTTGGTTATAAATCCAAAGCCTAAATAGCTATAATCTGATTTTAGTTTTTAATCACATTCCATAATATCAACAAAAAGGAATTGAAAAGAAAAAAGAAAATAAAGTCTTATTTTTTTATTATATCAATATTAATTGAAATGAATTATAATAAGCTCACATAGAATAAGATAAATATCAACACGTCGTCGGACATCAACATTAATTATTAGACGAGATATCAAGAATAGAAAAAAATAAAAAACAAAGTATATTATTAATTTATTTTTCCAATTTAGGATGGAATTATTTTTAAAGGGAAAAAAGTGTTGAAAACAGAAGCGAAGAAGAATTTGTAGCAAAAGTGTTGGAAAGAGCAGGCGGCGCCTCCACGGACCCGGAAGCAACGGCCGAGATTAGCGGGACGGGCATCGGCTACAGCCCGATCCTCTCCCTCCGCCTAGTGGACCGAAAGGGCTGATCAGGTGGGACCCACGAGGATCCAACGGCCACGATGGACACACTTTCCCGCCAATAGCAAATCCTGATGATTGTGTGTGTGTGGGAACATCATTTGAAGGCCTTTTTCAGTATATATATTTTCAAAGATCCTTTTTTTTTTTTAATTTAAATTTAATTTAAAATTTCTTCCCTTTTTAATTTCTATTTCTTTTTTGTTAATTCACAAATTTAAATACCTCATTGGAATATCACTTTCAACCCTTTGAACTCTCTCTCATTGTTTGCTCCCATCCCATGCATTAATTTTGCCCTTCTCTGCAGTTCTTCTTCTTCTTCTTCTTCTTCAAATTTGTGTTTTTTTTTCTTGAAGAAAAAATTCTCTTGATTGTTTTCAAGTATCAATCGGAGAATTCGGCTTTGGATTAAGTTGCAGAAAATGGTAATTGTCGAGATCCGAATTAATGATTTCAGCTTGAATTTGATTCGTTACTGTTTCTTACTCTGCAAGACTCCTTGAAGTTCATTTGAGGAGTTCTTTTTTTCATCCACTCGAATCGAATTTAGCATTTCAGCTTGAAATTCGGTTACTTATGGATGTGATTGATCGTGTTTTTTCTTCTAATTATTCGCAGGTTGGATGTAAAATCCGGTTGAGGAAGAGAAAACAGGCGGAGTGGGTGAGTGGTTTGCTTCGGAGCAAATTCTTCGGTTCGTGCGTCGATCATGGGGAGTTGAGGAAGAATGAGAGGAATCTGTTCTGTATAGACTGCAATCTCTGCTTCTGTAAGCATTGCGTAACTTCTCCGGCTCATGACTGCCTCCATCGCCTCCTTCAAATCTGCAAATACGTCTACCACGACGTCGTTCGACTCCACGATATTCAGAAGCACCTCGACTGCTCTCTCATTCAAGTTAGTATATTCATTTGTTTATTTATTTATTAATTTTGACGCGTGTTTCGTTTTTTTTTTAAACAAAAAATAATCTTGTTTTTGAAGATAATTACGGATAATAGGTTGATCATTGGATTTGGATATGTACTGGATTCCATATAGATTAAGTTGCTTGTTCTTGTTAACTGATTTGGTAATTCATCATTATCTCATTGAACAGCAATGTTGAATTTGCAATTCTTTTGTCAACAACTTCTTACTACTACTTCCTTACAAATTTGTTGTACTTTTTCTTTTTCAAATCTGAATTCAAAGTACTATTCTGCCCACTTTTTCCTCCTCTTCTTGGGGTTGGGAGGTGGGGTGGTGCAATATGCAACCTTTGATTGTGAATCATTGATTGCTTAACTGAGTTAACTCTTGTTTTAGTTTATGGTTGCATATCATATAATAAGTCCGAAGAATTGATGGTTGAAGAACAAAATTTTAATTCACTTGCAGAGCTTGGAATTTTTTCTAGTAGTGGAATATGTTATTGTTTAGAGTAATTTGATGAGAAGAGGACATGAACTGGTTACTTTTTTCCATTAATTACGCATTTGTCATTTTCAATATTATTGTTTATCATTTTATGTCTTCAACAAACATAAGTAGTCATTAACAAAAAGTGTACTTCATAAAGCATTACAAAACTTCAATTTTCAACAGAACACCCAAAATAAAAACAAAAAAAGTAGGGTTCCCACATGTGATCATCACCCACCCCACCAAAGAAAAAAAAACTACAAAAGAAAATGGAGTGCTGCTCTAAAATTAAGCATGTTTACAGGCATACAAGATCAATGGTGAGAAGGCTGTCCATTTGAATCCCAGGCCTCAACTAAAAGATACAAAAAGTTCAAAAGCAAAGGGGGGAGGCACTTGCTGTGAAGCTTGTGGGAGGCACATACAAGACTTGCCCAATCGCTTTTGTTCCATTGCCTGCAAAGTAATCAAATCAATCCTCACTCTTAACTTTCAATATGCATTTTATTGGGTCGATGTCTTTGTCTTTCTAATATATGTTTCACCGATTGTTCCCTTCAACTCCATTGCACATTTGCAGGTTTCAATAGACACAGAGATCACAACAAACCAAAGCAACAGGATAATCTCCACGCCGATGTCTAAAGTTGGCCATCTACCAAATTTAGAGCCAGAGGACAATTCCTATGAAATCAAATACACTTCCAGCTCACTCTCCTTAACCGAGTCATCGTCAGAAGTAATCCAGGCATGGTCGAGTCCAGTTTTGAGGCCAAAGAAGATGTTGAACAAGAGAAAAAGCGTGCCAAGAAGGGCTCCCATGTGCTAGAAAACAGAACCCTCAAGTACACCATTTCATTTATTTGTTCCCATTACATTTGTGGCATGAAAGAGTTTGATATATAGTTTTATAATGAGAATAAGGGCCATAGGTTGTGAGTAAAATATGCTGCTAATGAGTCCCCATCCTAGTGTTCTGCTTGGTTTGTACAGCATAAAGATGGTGGTCTTGCTAGTGGCATTCATGTAAGTATTCTTTTTCATGCTTGTGCTTATTTGTCGCACCCACTATGTTTCTTCACATTTTTTAAAATACAAATCATATTTTCCATCTAGTTATATTTAATTTTAGTATTGGGTCGAGAAATAATTATGTTAGGCTAAGAACATTGCCACTTATTAGATTGATAGTGGTTTTCCTGTACGGAATAGTATCTTTAGGAATAATTTAAATATAATTAACTCTCTCTCTCTCTCTCTCCTGTATATATATATATACATATTTAAGAGTGCGATTAGAGTGATAGTGGTTTCTCTGTGCAAAATTAGTTTTTCTGATAACAATTTAAGTATAAATCTTAGTGTACTTGCGTGTATATATATATATACTATTGATAAAATTTGAGGGGAGGTTTAGGTGTATTTATATGTTATTTTACTAAATTATCTTTCTCAATATATATAGAGTAACTACTATTAATACAACAATTTTGATTAGTATAATATTAATAATTGTTCTTGCATGTAATGTTATAATTCAATATATAAAGTTTAATATCTTGCACATGATTATTAGTAGTATATATATAAAAGAGAAAAGAAGTAGCAAAAAGAAAAGGAGTAATGGATTGATTATAAAGTGGGTACATAATATTTTGGTATTGATAATGTGCAGCGTATTTGGTTAAGGTGTCAGAAAATGAAGATCTTTGTCGGGTCGGTGATAGTGATGGTGATGGTGATGGCGTCTCAAATTGTCCAATTCTGGTGGTGTAGTTGGGCCCCATTATTATGTATGTATTGTATGTAAACCCATCCCATGTTTGATGGGGTATAGTAGTGTGTGTGTGTGTGTGTGTGTTTGAATGGCAGACAGAGAGAGAGAGAGAGAGAGAGAGAGAGAGAGAGAGAGAGAGAGAGGTGAGTTGAAGAAATAAATAATATATGATGAGTGATGGGGTTCACTTCACCTGCATGATCACATGCTCATGCCACTATCACCATCCAGTCATCGCCCCCACTCCCACTCCCACCCCCACCCCCATTTTCCTTTTTCAACTTTTTTTAGAAAAGTATCCTTTATTCATTATTTCTCTATTTTCCTTATTAATAGATGACTTGTACAAATTCTACTTTTTCTTTTTATTATTTTTATCTAAAAAATTATATCTAGAGATGTAATAAATAGAGTAACACCCTACCCAAATCCATGGGTTATACCTAAGCAAGACCCAATAAATTAATTTATATCTAGACTTTACACTACCCTCTTCAAAACCCAACAGGTCTCTATACTCAAAGTTGTGCATTAAATTCTAAATTATGGATAAGACCCAAATCCATTTCTCTTTCTTATCATTTTCTTTTTATCTTTTTTGGGTTGGTGGTTAGGCAATTTTACTCGAACAAAATTAATAAATAATTAAAAAAATATAAATTAAAGTAAAATATATAAAATATATTAGATACAAGACCATATCCCTCAACAACTCTAAATTATATCCTTATCAAATTTGATGGTACCTTATTGTAATTTTGTTTCTTAAAGGGGATTATGATAGTTTGAGGCTAAATATTTCATTGTCCAAATACTTGGTACTTATAAGAAAAATAGATATTGTGGCACATAATATTTGCACGCACAATTTTTAATGATAATTTTATCCTATTGAAGCTTATTTTTTGTTTTTGTATATTAAAATTCATCATTGACTTACAATCTTAAATCTAAAATCTGTTTGATAACTTTTTCTAAAGCATTAATTGTCAATATCTTACTAAAATTAAATTGAAAATTAAAATTTTGTACGATATATGTTGATGCAACACAAATACTAATATATTATTTCTATTTTAATTAACAATAAAAAACTTAAATAAAACAGAAGTAAATTTACATGAAATTAATTATCTAAAGATACAATATAGGATAGTTAATTCAACGTGAGTTAGAAAATTGAAGGATATTTTTGTATTATAATAATTTAGCATAGTAGTGTCCAAACTATCATTTTAAATTTAAAAACCGTCTTCTCTGCATAATAGTAGAGATGATACATTGAGAATTTACCAAAATTGATAATTTGTCTAGTCCTAAATTAATGTTTTGTGCCAATAAATATTACATACTTTTTGAAGATATCTCGAAAACACCAAAGAGAAGTTGTGAAACTAAAAGCATGTGGAAAAATTATAAAAATAGATTAAATGATAGTTGAGGAGGTATAGTGTAGGAGACAAACAATCAAAGCAAAGAAATAATTATATTTACACTCATTGATTTACCATCCAATTATACGAACTATTCCTACCTTACAAAAACCACCCTGAAAGGAAGAAAACAAGTTTCCAAAAATAAAGATGATTTGTGCAAATGACATTGACATTTTTTATAGGTATATATGTATCTAAAAAAGAAGAATAATTTGTGTAAATAGACCATAGGTAAGGGGTATAAATATAAATATCTCTAAAAAAATCATTAATCTTTCTGCACACTTGGAAGAAAAGATTTCCATGGAATTTTGCAGAAATCTACAAAACCTACTGGCTATATAGCTCCAGCAGTTCCTGATATTTCCATAACATGTATCTATGATAAATATAAGAGCATATAGCATCCATTTGCGGACAGTATTACTTTGAGAGGAAAGTAATACATGATAAGACTGTACAACCTTAAATTACTCATTAATCCATGCTATTACCTTCCTACATGTTACTCATCCACAATCTGTCGTCCTGTGATGTAATGCAAAACTGGACGGATATGGATATCCAGGCGCTGTGTGATGATGATATCCATTCGCCACGTGCTTTACTTTTTGGACTGAGGATCAATTGACCCGTTGCACGACAACTCTCAATGCAGATATACAAGTATCCATCAAAGCCAATCTTGAATTTTGTCTGTCACATCTACGATAGCCTTAATCAGAGTGAAGCTTCCTTCTCTCACACCTTCTGACATACCACCTCGCATGTTTACGAAGGCCCAAGCCGATCATCATCTTAAGACTAGCAAGCATCACAAAGGTCATGGCTAACAACACTAAAATCCAAAAGATTCTCCATGGAAGTGGATGATATGGGAGATGGGCCGCATAAACAGGTCGGAGTACTCGAATTACCTAATACAGCACGAGTATCATCACAAACCACCAGTAAACACATAGTTGGTCCAACTTTAGTAGCTGGCATACGAGTGAACTCTTAAGCTTGGGGGAAAAAGAAATAATTATCTTCAAGTGCTAATAATAAGCTTATAGCATCACGAAGACGTCAATAATTCAACTTGAAAATGGTCGAGTTCTTCAGGAATTGCATAGGTCGTCCATTTTAGTAGCTGGGTTAAGGCTGTCTTCAAAGTGGGGGAAAATAGAAAATTTACTAAAAATAAGCACATAGCAACATTGGTTGCCCATATCATTACTTACCACACAAGCTGGTGCCAAAGGAACAAAAGTGAGGTTCTTCTTCCCATTCTCTGTTTGAAGATTTAATGTCTGGAAAAAGAGCATAAATTAGAAAGCTTGACTTATACATTATCCAAGCTCATAAAGTCAAGTTCTCCTAAAAACATTATCACCATTATCCAATCTCACCCGGAAAAGCAATTCATAATAATCAATCAAGGAAGAAGGTAAAGAAGAAAATACTATTTTGATTGATAAACAATAGGGTAAATTACAATGACCTTCCCTGAGGTTCGGCATAATTACGAATACCCACTTATTGTTTGAAAAATTACTAATAACCCACTGATTTTAACAGCCATCTATAAATTAGCCCAATTCGTTAAGTTTTTATTCATATTTTCTGGTGAACTGGCGAAAATGCTCTTGTAGATTAAGAATTATAATAAGTTTTTTTTTTTAAATTTTCTAATTTTTTTATAGACTAAGTGGATAATTTTTAAAAAAAATTCATCCACCCAACTCTTAGTTTTTTTTACAAAATTTTATTTTTTTTAAAAACAAAAAAAAAACAGTAAGGACAAACTTGACAATTTCATAACTTCATCCAAGGATAACATAATATCATCAAACATCGGGGGGTGTTCGTAATTTTTCAAACGAGGCCTGTATCCATAATTATGCCAAGCCTCAAGGGAAGTCGTTGTAATTTGCCCTAAAAAATATTTGCTATAAAGATACCTGCTTGCAAAGATCTTCCAGAAATTCGGAGAATGCAATCGGCTTTATGTCATTGAACTTAGCAATAAATGAGTGTTTTATTATATCAATCATAACTTCACATATGTAAACAACCAGCGCATTCTGCAAGATGCACACAAGAAAATGATCAGAATATGGACTCGTAATCCAACTTCTCTGTTCCATTTACTACTTGAGTGATGTTAATTTGTACCATATCTAAGCGGATACTTACACAAAGAAAACTTTCAAACCAAGGACCCTCAGCTTCCAGTATATTTTGAGCTAAAACAAAGATGACAAATGCTGATATATGGAACCGCTCAACTGAATCTGGACATGAGCAATTAACGAAAAGAATATGTCAGATTGCTTTTTCCAACCAGAAAAACATAATAGCTGATGTACAAACATAACATTGTCTAGCTAAAAATTAAAAATATTGAGGAAACATTGTAGAGGTCTAATGTCTATCAGATATGCACATGGCAAGAAATAATAGTTGCACAGTACTTGCAGAAAAGGGCGCAACTACTCAGTCCAAGTACATCAAAAAGACAATCTTAGCAAGTGGGAGAGGTTTCAAAGGTTTTAGGAACTGGCAGTTCTAATGTAGTAGGATTTGTTTGAATTTAAACACAAAAATGTCAAGTTTCCAAGGATCAGTTGGACATTCAGCCCTGTACTGAAGCAGATGATCAGCAATGAAGCAGCACCAGAGAGTATACTCTCGTACATTTCTTATAGAGACATCCGAATTTTTTGTTGAACCAGATCTTTTTGATATGCAAATAATGTATGGAAATGAAGCTAAACCAAACATTGTAATATAAAAGCTTTCGGACAGGTCAAACATCACTCACCAAAGTATACCAAACTGTGAACATTGTCCTTGCTATAACGTTTGAACACGTTGCTTTTAATCTCAGCAAAATTGTTAGAAACAAGCATAGCAAATAGTGCGTTATTATGAGCAACTATACAGGTTGACAAAGTAATTGCCTGAGCTAATAAGATGAATGAATGAATGAGTATGAGCAGTTAAGGAATTACAGTGATGCAAGACTTAATAATAAAATAGTTCCAGTATAATAAAAATAAATGTATTATGACCAGAAGGATATTAGAAGAAGCAACTGCTAAGGCTTCATCTGAAATAAATCTCCACAACCAAAATTGCATGTTTTCCGGTGAGCAGTTTGCTAGTCCATCTGCTGAATTGAACAGAGCTTGCATTACATCACCACCAAAACTTTGGCATAATTTATCAAATATCTGCCAACAAAAGAGCAATATTATCTTATAACCTCTATTACACATACAAAAGGCCAAACACTAAATAAAATGCTAGAATTCCAGCAGTAGGGTCAAGCAAAAGCTGTAAAATTCATACTAGAAAAAAATCTGTTTACATACAAAACTTGATAGAAGAAATTACAAATAACAGATTATATTTGAGAGTAAATGGAAACAAGGATATGAAAAATTATCTCGGTCAAGTAAATTTAACCGAGGATTACTGTCCCCCACTTCCCCTCAACAGTGCTTTCAGCAGCAATGAAGTTAAGTAGTATAGTATTGCTATTAGTTCATACAGTTTCAACTTAATTTTTCCCCTCAAATTATATTCAAAATTTTAAGTTTCATACTATTTGCAAAAGATAATTGATTCATGTCTTACACCATAATTCTACACAGATTTAGCTACTAAAAAAAATTAACTAACTCAATTATAATATTGAAGAATGTAAAACAGCTAGTGTTATTTTCAGGTGTTGTGTTTTAAGTGCAGGGTTTGTCATTAGGATGGTAATGTTTAGATGAAAGGGGAACAAAAAGGAAAATGGGTAATGCTATTGAAACTATGGTATCCAGATAGTTGCTCCATTATTACTAGGTCTCTCTTGGCAGTGTCCACAGTGAACCATGAATCAGCATGTCGAAAAGTTCTTTGGAGCATTTTCCAGCCCTTTTCAATAGCAGAACCATTTATTCTTAATAATTTACCACACCATAACAGAGTTCAAACTTCATGTTCAAGATACGTAGAACTTTAAAACCAAAAACTGGAGTAAGACAAGTATCCTAATTGGAAGTCCTATGGACATAAATCAGAAAACAACTCATGTGACAATAAAGTTGACCATGGTTCTAATTCGTATCATACCTCCAAGACATTGTAGACCACGTAAAGCTTAATAATTCCTTGGCCACGGATCATGTGATAAATTAAGCTGATATCTGATCCAGACAAAAATAATTAGAACAAATTATCATTATGCACTTTCCGAGGTGGATTAGGTATTGATTGGGAGTTTAGTCACCAAGCAAGCCAATAAATCTTGGGAAAAGAACTGCACAGAAACTTGGTGAAAGAATGTGGACCAAATATATTTACTAGACCTGCTTGTTGTAATAGAGTGACTCCACTAACCAGGACGACAAAGCAGCCAAAATCAGAGAGCTCCGCTGATGAAGGCCTCTTGAACTGCCTGCCACAGTCATGGTTAAATTACTCTGTAACAAACAGGGTCCCTTAAGAATTAAATGGTATAATTACATCACAACCGAATCAAGCATTCAGATTTGAACAAGTTGGCTGCTACACTGTACTTACAGATATGTGTTGATGCAGGGTACAACACAATCACAAAGAACACAGGAATAAAAGGATTAGACCTACCTAGCAGCTTTAGCCATTATTCAAGATGCTTTAAATATTATACCAACAGCTAAAAATTATCCCTCTTTTGTCCAGTTAATGAGCTTAAAAGACTGGGTACACAAACACATACACTCAGGGCACATGAGTGGAAAAGCTGAATCTCTAACAATAATAGCGTTTGAAAACTGCATGCTATCAAGGTGTGCTTAATTTGCCTCCTCATATGCATTAGGATTCATTTTGTTCTATTCAAGAAAACTTAGATTCTTTATCTCATATCAAGTAATATTTAGTTAAGTGAACATCCTAGAAGGGTAAGTTGTGTGTCCATCGAGAATTTTGGCTATTGCAATGAGGTTAATTGCATTCTCTTACCAGTCAATTCACTATGACACTTAAAAAAACGATACCTATGTTATAATACATTACTAAAAGAATAGCCCTAAACCTGGCCAAGGATATTGGTGGTTGCGCGAGTGTAGCACTTGTCAATTTGCGAAACTATGCTCATACCCTGGAGAGTGTTTTAAACTTTTAGGGAAGAACACATAACTGAGTGCCTCCTCTGTAAGATCAGATCACCTGGTGGTTAAAATGAAACTGGAACTAGAGACCTCATGTGCCAGTTGTAATAATCTAAGCAACTCCTGGGTACTTAGTGAGCCAATCCTCAATTTCATGCTTACTCTATTTCTAATGATGAGAAAATCATTGGCCTCACAAAATCTTTGAGCTTTCTGCTTAATGTATTACAGAAGAAAATAACAAAACTTATATGATTAATTGTGTGAGCTCATGAGTAAACTTCTGGGATCCATGGGAATATATCAGACCTATACTATTTCTGTTGAACATTCCAATAGAATTTTAATAAAGGTGAGATGGTTAAAGGTCCTCGTGTTGACTATAATGCCAGACAGACAGAAGAACTCAGATACCATTAATTTCAACAAGCCTTTCAGAAATCTTTTCCTTGTTCTGCTTCTTTTTTTGGCTATCTTGTTAGACCAGCACGATTAATGTCTCAAGACATTCTTATTAACCTATGAAATGCCAAGTCATGGATATTTCATGCTCATCTTAAACGGGCTTAGAACAAGCTAGCTTTCAATTTCGCCTGGCATGGTGTATGAAACACATATTTACCTAGAGGACTGAAGAAATAACATAGAACATTTTACTCCAGAAGGAATTGACTAGAGAGAGATGGAACTGACCTGGTTTTAAGAAGCCTCCAGAAGGTCATGATGATCCTAGTTGGCATGATGGTTAAGAGTGACAGGAATGAGTCGAAGCAGACAAAGAAGCCAAAATTGATAAGCTGCAAATGATCATGCAAATCTTTTCATTAAACATCCAATAAATGGAATTCAACTCCTAACTAACACAACATTTGACTATTCCCAGAAGCAAATCAATGTGGTCCTACACCGTCAATTGAAAAAGGAAAAGAATAACGAGACCTGATTTCATCTGATTTACTAAATTCCAGAAATGATACAGCCAGAAACGACACATAAAACACTAAATGTGCATATCCATTAATGAGAAAGAGAAACCAGCCACCAAGTAAAAACAAATAAAGGATGAGTTACATCAAAATTTGCAAGTAAATCAAATCAGACAAGTTTACCACCTTACCAGTTCACAACGCCATGGCAGTCGGAATATAGTATCATAAACTCGTTCCCGTTCTTTTTCATTGCCAATGGTGGTAGTGCTCCGCAAGGCATTTCCAGCATACATTTCTTCCATGAAATATTTCATTGGTGACTTCTCCACGGGAAATGTATCTGATAGAAAATCACAATTTTGTCACTAAGAGAACAGGAAATATAAACAAGAAAATCAAAACCTGAGTTAATAAGCAATCAGATGCTCCATTACTAGCAGATGTAATCATCATAAGGTTTAAAATTTCCAAACCCGGAAGCCAAGCAAAAACGGTATTCATCAAATCAGCGAAGGACACACATTCACCAACCCAGCTTATGATGAACTGACTTTTTCATGGTACTCTAAACCAAAAGATGACAAAGCAAAAAATAGTAAGTGCAACACTGTCAAAATGGAGACAGTCGGCCTTCTCAGCACACTGCATGCTCCTATACATAACCAACAGAATGGGAGAACCAACATTTTGTGTGGCGCATAGAAAGGTGCATCTGTTTTAATTTTTGGAAAAAGAAAAAGAATCAGTGTAGGCAGCTAAAAATATAGCAACCGAACAGAAGATTCACCAATAATTCCATCTACTTGGAGTTACTTGAGCACAAATTACAGTGATCCAGAAGATCCAAGGAAGAAATGGGTGACAGTTTCAACTCAAACAGCAGACAACCATGGAAGCACAATAATAAGGTGGGAAATAAGCAAAATACTTATTTTGCCATCATATGTTCATGTATGGGAATCCCAAACATTTGAATCTCTCTATCCACAAGATTAGTTTTGAATACTAGATAAAAGTTTAACAACAATGCAGATAAAAATGCAAAGAAAGGAGCATAAAGTTTGGTTCAATTATGGAGAAGGCATCACAAATATACCATTTCTGTGTTAAGATCAGAAATGTTCGCCATCTCAAACTTTGATTCTACATGAGTAGGAGTATAGTAAAGTGAAAATCATTGTCGTACTATATCCAGCATTTCTAAGAAGATGGCTGATTAATTTTTCACAATTGTAATTGCTCCTTAAGCTACTATTATGGCTGAAAAAGAATACCATTAACAGAGGACTTCTGTAAGTGTCCTCAATTGAACTGCTTCACATTTTACAGTCACTAATTTTACGCTGCCAGAACTACTACGGGAATTTCGAATTTGCTAATTCACCATTTCACCATCTACTTAAACACACATATCCTAAAATTGTAAAATACCAGAACTGAATCCTGATTTGAAGATCAATAGTCAGACTTCCAATAGCACTTTGCTCCAATCATAAACGCCATATCACACACGCAAACACAGTTGAAATCAACAAATCCGGAGGATAAAATCAACTTACAATTGGGATCTTCAGCCATTAATTTCTTCCAATCCAAGGTACCCTCCTTCTCCAATTTCCTACCGTTCAACTCCACTCGCTGGTCCGAACTGATTTCCGTACCAGCACTCCGATCCTCTCCCGTTTCTTCCTTCACCTTTTCATCGTTTTTACCACTCTCCTCACTCACCATCTCCGTACTCCCTCCATTCATCGCATTGCCTACATTCCTCTGCCTCAACTCCCCGAACTGCGGCAGCTGTGTCACTGTACGCACCGCGGAATCACCCTCGTTATCAACATCCGGTACCACAGCAACCTCCGTCACTGTACCCACCGTACAACTGTAATTCACATCTCCATTGATCCCAGATACTTCAGTCATTACATCCTCAGAAATCACCGACGACTCCTGGAGGCTTTTTCCTCTTCTGCTCTTCTTCTTCTTCTTCTTGCGCGAGGGAGATGATCCCGCGCGGTCCCCAAGCGCGGGGGGATCGGAGATAGAGCGGGACAAGGAGGCGGTTGTAGTGGGGGACATCGCATCGTCGTAATCCGAGACCGCTAGGATGTCGAAGGACAGTTTGGGGGGAGGGCAGTGGCAGTCGTTTGGGGGGGAATTACGTTAAGAGATGTGCAGCGAGAGACGGAAGGTGACAACACTGTGGTGTCAGAGCGAATAGTTGTCAGCCACGTGTATGCTCCTGCGTGGGAGTTTGGACTTTCTTTTTGATAAATTCTAAAAACTTGATCCTTTCGAGCTCATTATTGGGCTGGTCTTTGATTTAAGTATATTGGGCTTATTTGGGCCTCATTTAAGGTTAGTGGGTTTAATTAGTTTGGGCTTTGGCTGTGAACTTTCTTAATGCTACATTTGAATTTGGGAAAAAAAAAAAAAAATTCAAATAAGTACTTATTGAAGGATTTGAAATCTATCAATATTGAACAAATCATAATTCAGATTTAAAGATAGAGCGTTTGAAAATAATAACACTGAGTGTATCACTATCATTGAACATCAATTAGAAACAATTGAACTGGCATCAAACTCAAGTTTCACCACACTCTATCCCCATTGTAATAAATAAAATTGGAGGGCTCCAAAATTCTCTTACTTCTATTAAAATGTTCTTTTCCATTAAAATGTAGCTCTAACATAGATAAGGAGCCGAATTTCAATGCATAAATTCACACCACATTTGGTGATATGGAGAAATAATTATTATTGTTTGATTATCTGTACTAATATTAAAAAAAAAAAAAATCACTCACAAACGATGATTTATAATATTATAATACTGATAGGATCCAATTTTCGAAAGTCGTCTATGGTTTGGCTTCTGGACTGGGGGGAGGGGGAACGAGCTTGGTACTTGCACAAAGGAGAGGTGTCGGACTTGACTCGACGTGAGCACTCCAACACTCAAGTTAAGTCGCGTGATAGATTATGTCGAATATCAGTATAAATAGTAAAAATTGATTAATCAATAGTTACCTTGACTTTCACTCGAGTATATATACTTAAGATGATTTGTACGGACGACATCTGTCCTCCCCTGTGATACCGACATGTGTCCCCCATCCAGCATCCTCCACCGACTTATGTACTTGATGGGTTTTAATGGGCCTCACTCATTCCCTAAGCTTGTATTATCCTTGGGATGCTTTTGAGCATATTTTTAGCACTCTGAGTCTTGTCTTTTTTATCCACATCATATATCAATTTTTTTTATTGCGTCATGATATTCCTAAGTTAATTTTTTTAATTAATTATTTATTTTTTAAATATGATGTGTGGATTTATATTTTTTATTTTTATTTAAAATATATTTTAAAATATAAAAAATTATTTATTTTATACATACAAATACGACCTTGACACAAAAATTAGTCACATAAAAATAAAAAGAGAATCAAGAGGTAAGGGTACGTGTTAAATTATTTATGAGGGAAAAGGAAAGAAAATGAGACAAAAACCTAAGGAAATGATTTTTTGTTCCTCTTTGGTTCCATTGGAGCCGACAGATTGTAAGGAATATGGTGAAGGATTTTTCATCAGATTGATCAATTATACATCCATCATCATATGTAAATTACTTCAACAATTAGTCTATAATGTAGCCGTAAATGTATATATTGTTTAATATTCTTGAGACTATATAATAATAATATGTAGACCTCAATCATCCCAACTCACCTGCCGACCACAACATTCTTCTTGTAGTGTTCGTTCTCTAATATAAGATCCAAATGTCAAGTTGTCCGCATAAACAAATACAAGACCACTTAGGCACAACTCATGTCGTTACTCTTTAGGCTTGACAACCTCAATTTTCCCAACATTTATTTCTACCCTCCAATTGAGACTTCCTTAGTACAACTCCCTTCCTACAACCACAAACAAAAGGCTCGTTCTAGCTCACAAGATGCAAAGGCGATTTCGCCAAGTCTTCACTTCTGTGAAAGAACACACGTGTGTCAGCTATGCGAAAATTGTCAGCATGGGAGGGTTCTGTGATATCGATCTCATAATAGTGAAAGCAACTTCTCCGGATGATTTTCCATTGCCAAATAAGTATGTCCATGAATTCTTGAAGATCTTCTCCATCTCTCCATCCTCTTACCGGGCTTTTGCCCTAAGCTTCTCTCGTCGGTTTGGCAAGACTCGATCCTGGAGAGTTGCCATTAAGTGCCTACTCCTTCTCCATCGCCTCCTCCGGGCCTTACCTGATGATAGCCCTTTCCGAGTGGAGCTCGTACGGGCTCGAGCAGATGGGCTATTGTCTCTCTACCCAAGTAACTTTCGCGATTTCTCATCCTCGGCTTCTGAGGATTACACGTCTTTCATAAGATCATATGCAAGACTATTGGATGAAGCCCTTGATTGCATTGCCATGGAAGCAATACAAGACGAAAGAACCCCTTACCTAGACATAGACAGCATTGTTTCGGACAAAGTAGAAAACCAATTGCTTGATGAAGAAAAGTTACCACTGGAAATGCAAGACTTGGGGAGAATGATAGAAGTCTTGCCTCAGCTCCAAACGCTAATCGACCGTGCCATAGATTGCTGGCCTGTCGGTGTAGCCGCCACAAGCTTCCTTGTGCAATCGGCCATGAAACATATTACAAGAGACAGCTTTTCATTCTACACTACCTTTAGAAGAGAGATTGTGGTTGTCTTAGAGAACTTGATTCAATTACCATATCGGAGTTGTGTGGCAGCCTTCGGTATCTACAAGAAAGCAGCCTTCCAAGCTGACCAGCTGTGTGAATTCTATTCACAGTGCAAGAATATGGGATACTGTGGATCCTATGAGTACCCCTTGATAGACCGGATTCCGGAGATTCAAATCCAGGCACTGGAAACCTTTCTCAATGGAATGTGGCAGCTAACTGATCACTCATCTTCATCCAACATTTCGACACAGACGTCCGATATGCAATCTCCCTCAACGGACAACTACAGCGATAAACAAGCAATAGAGTTGGTTGAAGTAGGAAAGAAAGACATGGAACTGGAGCCCCTGATACAGTGGGAAGTTGAGAACAATAGTGTAGGTTGGGAGGATCTTTTAGAGGCCTCTGTCAGTAGTAATTCATTCATGGCTTCAAGAAATGAGTGGACATATGGGAATCATTGGGCTGAAGGAAATGGAGGACAATTACAAGTATACAATACTTATGTTCTCCAAATGACCTCAAACCCTTTCTATCAGCAGCCACAGAGGACAACCATCTATTATGGATCATGTCCTAGTACCCCCATAATCCACTCATGGGCTCTTTAATTGATGCTACTTGCAAGAAAAGTGATCAATATGCATTGAGTTTTGGTGCTTGTTCCCTTCTTAATTTCTTTCTGTTTTTCTACTAGTGTTTCAGATTTAAGTAATTAGTGAAAGAGTTGATCTATTTCCAAGATTGGAGGAATCATTCAATGATGAACGGTTTTGGGTGTAACATTCAACCAGATCTAAATTAACAATTTTGGGTGTAACATTAAATTGTTTTTTCAAAACCGTATCCTAAATTAATACTTTTTCTGGGAATTTTTGGCTTCAAAAATTGCATTCAAGGAGGCTGCTTTTTACCCCTAAACAGAAGCGGGGAAATGAACCTCCTTTCTCATAATGTAATCCATCTTTCACTACCAAGACGCAGAATCTGAAAATTTTAAGTTAATGAAAGAGAGTCGAAGAACAAATAGCACAAAATGTTTATGTTCGCACAATACAATTTGGCATTATGAATGTATATAATATTAAGGGTTCCTTTTCTTTCGATGAAAAAGTGACGAGGGTTTCACTGATCAGGGCAATAAATCAGATTTCCAAGGGATTCCGAACTTGTTTCAAAAGTGTGGCAGCAATATTTGAGTCCAACAAATGTGAATGATAAGAGAACAAGGGCAAGCGAACTACAAAAAAACTTTCAATGTTTAATTTGTACATTATCCTTTCTGGCTAGTTTGAACTTGTATAGCAATGTACACAAGGAGCAGATATTCTCGCTCACAATCTACTTGGTTACATAATGATTTCAGCACATGAAATACAGGCAACTATTCCATCTATATCAAATGTTTCAAACAACTGGCATACCTCAAAATCTGTAATGATCCATGCCGAATGACAAGGAGTAGAGCCCCAGCAGCGAACACCCATCGGGCAGGCACGCCAGGTATTCTTCCAACCAACCAAATACCCACCAAAACCCCCCCCAGCCACAAACACTGGGGACCTCTCCAACCAGACTATTACTTTGAATTCACAAGTTCCATTTTGTGAACTACTATATCTGTCTATTTTCGGTGCCTCCTCTTCGGTTCAGCTCTCTGCCTCTTGTCATCGTCCCACTCTCTGTCGTACATCCTAAAACCAATAGTTAAGGGATTCAAAAATCAAACCATTAGATCTTTAAGCCGTTCCAGGAATCGAGTACTAGCAGTGCAAATCATTGGTTAAAGCTTCAAAATCATTTTAAACTGTGTGACTGACAAGAGATGACCAAACTATTCAAGCGCTATGGAATTTCTCCTTTTAGAAGGCTGAATTGTAGTGTTGAACAACTTGAAGGAGAGAAATAGGATCACAGCTGCTGAAGCTTAAACAAAGTTAACAATACGAGACGTTTTTTCAAATTAAAGCAAATCAAAGCATAAATTTTGTTAAGGATACGGATCGGGATCACGACGAGTTGCCTTGCTGGCTGCTTCTTTGCTGTGGACCCTCGGGCCTGGCTCCTCTATATAACCAGATCTTTGGACTATAACCCCCTTACGATCTCCCCTATCCCGTCCATCGTGAGACTGTGACAAATTAATTGAAACAGGAGGCGCCGTGGGTGTGGCTGGCAAATACTCGCCAGGTTCTGATGGCATATGCTCCCTTTTGAGTTTCCGCCTTTTAGAAGCATTTGAATCAATATCTTCTTTGCTAATGTTTGCTTTATCCCTCTCCCTCTCATCCATCTGTATCCGAAAATCACAATAATAAGAGAACGAAAACCACAATAGAAAAGAAAAGATATGTATAGCCATTATTGTTAGATAAAACCAGAGGCTCATCCTCAAGATATAAGTGCCAGTAACTGTTGGATGAAAATGATTTCAGTACAAAATAGTCTCTCTAGCATCTAATGCATTTACCTCATTCGAACATATAACTTTCTGAATCATGAGAGGACTAGGTATAACTCAGCACTACTATTACAAAACAATCCAAAGAACTCTAATTTGAAGTTTGGCAAGACAGTTGAATATTTAACACCTACATCCCACCCCCTCCTGTTTCTTGAGTCTTGACACAGAATGCACCATATACAAAGCGCACATGGATGATATTAGTCGCCTTATATGAATAAGAAACAGCACCACAAGGATATTCCTACTTTCTCACAGTAAATAGCTGTTCACCACATATTGAAATGACTGCCAAAATTGCTAATCAGCTGTAGACCAAAGGTTGAACAGACCACCCATCACCTGCAACACCCTGTAGTTCTTTTATCATACTCAGTTGATCATGTGTATGCATGAACGCATAGCCGGTAAGCAGGTGGGTTGGTTGATGATCAGCTCCCTAAGGTAGGTAATGTTAATTCCTGTAGTTCTACCAATTGGCAACTTATGCAACAAATACTCAACCAAACAGTATTACGTACAATTCTAAAACAAAAGTACTGGCAATTAAGCATTCAAAAGATAAAAAGAGAATAGGAAAAGTAAAAAAATGAGAAATGACCAAAAGTTAACTATTTGAGCTACCTTAATTGATATTGCATCTCGCTCATCACGTTTTCTATCTCGGAATTCATCTTCTCTTCTCCGTTTCGTATCATCCTGTAATGTGGAAGCATTCTCTTCAGATCTTCTCCTTTCTCTCTCATCATGTCTTGGAGAAAGCTTTTGTGTATGCCTGGCATTTCCAAATCGCCTATCACCATCTTCATCCCTCCTACTGGCATTAACAGATTGCGGGATGACATGAGGTGGCAGAGGTGGAGGTGGAGGTAAGCTTTGCCCATGGAATCTGTCATCTACATGTGATTTCTCCACAGATGGTTCACCATACCGCACCTTGCTTCTATCATCTTTAGTTCTATCATCCTTAGCTAGCCTATCGAAATTCCTATCTGCACCTCTTTCTTGTACTCGTTCAACGGAACGCTCTCTTCCATGTCTTTCTAGTGACCTGTCCCTCAATTTTTCAGATAAAAAATCATCAGCCCGTGACTTTTCAGGACGATCCACTCGTTCTCTATAATCCCTATCATATCTTTCACTGCTCTTATCTTTTGATCTATCCACTGGTTTATCTATAGCCCTACTATTGCTCTGTTCATCAGAGCCAGTCTTTTCAAATGCTGCCACATGAAGTTTATCTGGAGCTCGCAAATCACTTGACCTCTCTTTTTCAGACAATCGAACCTCACCACCATCTATGTCTCTTGAATCAGTTTCGCCTTTCCGACGTTTATTTAGCCGGTCATGTTCTTCAGCTGGACTGGCTCTCTTTTGAGGTTTCTCACTGGACTTAGAAGCTGCAATAAGATTCTCCTGCCTGGGAGAATGAGTAGACCTGGAAGTTGGCTGTTTATGAACATCTGAATATTCAGTGCCATCATCTTTCCCACTGTAAAACCTTGAATCAGAAGACTTTGCATTCGTGATCTCAGCTTTTATTTCAGTGTTATGGTCGGAAGGCCTGGTGGATGAGTTTGCTACTTTAGCTGAACCAATCGTGGCTGCATTTCCTGAAATTGAAGAAGAAACATTAGCAAATTCCATATTTCTGCATCAAATAATAAGGAAATAGGTATCTATTACCAGAAGAAGAAGCTACAGTTCGGCCAATGGCTTTCCCAGATTTATCATCCTCCTTGGCAAGATCCTGCTTTGCCTGCTTAGCAAGAGATCCAGCAGCGGCAGACCTTTTCACCACAGGCCTCGCCTGACAATAAGAGCAGCTTAAGAAAATCGCATAAATGCATATGCACACAGTAGAGTAATCATAGTTTAAGCAAACAACATAACAGAACCAACAAATATAAAGAACTTTACAACTTTCGTCCCATCAATCCGAACTTACCAAACTTACACACTACCAAGCCAGAACAGAGGAAAAAAAATTCATGACCAGCATCTCCATTTCAACAAAGTTGCAAATAAGTCAATCAAAAAATCTGTGTGCATAGATGTTAATAGAGAAGCTTGAAGTATTCTATCAGAAAACTCAACAAGCAAACAGTATTTTAGTACCACCACATGGATATATCATGATCCTGTTAAGTACTTCTATAGGATTATAGTACATAGAATAGCAGCATCAGAGTTGCAACTTAGATCAAATACCTTCTGCAGATAAGCAGTTGGTAAACTTTGTAACTAATATAAGGGTAAATTACAACCTCCTCCCCTGAGGTTGGCAAATTATGAATATCCCCTCGTTGTTTGCAAAATTACCAATACCCCCTTGATTTCAGCGACCGTCTAACAATTAGCTCAATCCGTTAGTCTCCATTAGGTTTTCATCCATTTTTTGTTTGGCGAATTGACCAAATGCCCTTGTGGACTAAGAATTGTAATTTTGTTTATCTTTTAAAATATTCTAATTTTTTTAATGGACTAAGTGGATAATTTTCTTTTATAGTTCTTCAAATTTTTCCATCCACCCAGTCCGACTTTTTACAAATTTTTAAATTTTTTTTAAAAAATAAAAAAATACAGTGAGGGCAAAGTTGACAATTTCATAAAGGATTACATAATTTCATCAAACATCAGTAGGGGTATTTCTAATTTTTCAAACCGTGAGGGGGTATTCGTAATTATGATAAACCTCTTCATTGTAATTTACCCTTAACATAATAAAAATTATCTATGTTAAATACAATTGAAAGCCAATTTAATTTCATGTATCTATAATATCAAAAACTTCGCCCTTATTACACAAAGACATACATACTTAGGGCATGCAATTGCCTTCAAGCCTAACTTTAGACGACATTCGGTCTTACAAGCTCATATATTGTTTGGTGTTTTAAAACATATAATATGTTAAGTCTTTTCTTATAAGCTCTTGAAGTTTCAACTGAAGTACAATGATTGAGCTTCATACAATGATAATAATGGCAAGTTTATAATCTATATGAATAAAATTCAAAGTGTTGATTAAAATTTTAAAAATAAGCTAGGAACTCTTTACTTTTTCCACCAAATGAGCGTATCAGATTTGTACATCTTATTTTCTAATATTATAAGCTGATTTCCTATAAATTTTTCGAGACACTCTACATGTTATAAGTTCTCAAACATCTTACTGATATTAGTAAAATTGACCTCACAGCAATCACCAACTCAAATTTAAAATGAACAGTTTAATATAAGATACCATTTGCATACACAAAGAGCCAAGGTAGAAAGTAACAGACATGTGAGAGTCATTTAGCTTTGAAAGCCAACCTACATTAACAAAAGAGAGCATAAGAGTATGTCCTGCATGACACCAAGGAAACAGTTTTTTTTTTCTTTTGATCGAGACACTAAAAAACCAGTTGGTATTATAAAACCTCCAACTATGTAGATGGAATAAAACCAACTAAATAAAACTGGTCCGCTTATTAACTGCCAGTGCATGGTCTAAATTTCTTATTGCTTATCAGCAAGTTAAGAGTTGATGATTGATACCCCCAAAAGAAACCCCACTTCCTAGGTCCCCACCCCACTGATAGCAATCCAAATGAAAGCAATCAATAACCATGAAAAGACACAAATTCAGACCATTCATGCAGCAGCCAATAAAAGCAATTTTTTAGGAGCATCTAGATCTGATTTTGTCTCTTTCAAACTTTCAAAGAAGCGCCTTTCCTAAATTAGATTCAGCTATTTATGAAATATGATTAGAGGCTGCATCTACTGGAACATAAATAGTGAAATATATTGTAGTCCAAGAAGTGGAGACATATACTTGAAGGTTACCACTTTCCTATGCAAATCTCACCTAAAAATAACACCAAACTGACAACAGTTCACCACCGCACAAAAGAAATTAAGATAAAGAAAGAATATCAAGGCAGAGAGCAGTGATAAGTTATTAATCCCTACCTCAGGTTCCACAGATGTCTTAGAAGTAACTTTCGTGTTTTCTTCCAATTGTTTGTTGGCCAATTCATCCACCTGTTTTAGATTGTCAACTGGGGGTGATAAACCAGATTGCACACCAGTCAACAGCAATGAAGATTGATCAGACCCATTAACTGATCCAACTTGCAATTTCAAATGAGATGGCGCAGATAGCAAGTACTTCCTGTCCTTTACATCTTACCATCAGGTCTTCTAGGGTCTTTGATTGCATTCCCAGAATCTGAATGTAAGCTTCCTGCAGAAACAGTTCTACCCCCAATTTGCTCAGCCTGAGAAACACTAAGACCAGCTCCATTTTGCACAGCAGTAGCATTTGCCGATAAAGACTTAGAAGCAGGAGCAGGAGCCGGCTTTATATCAAGATAACCCATGCCAAATTCCTCGTCTGTAACCCATGAAGGCTGCCAATACCAAATAAGATAAACTCAGTAGACTGATATTGAAAGGAGATGAATTAGATGCTATAAAAAAATTATATATTGCTTAAAGAATACAGTGTCCCATCAAAATGATATGAAGCAAAGCCAAAAGCTTAAATCAAGCAACCAAACATATGTTCTGGTTCTATCAACAGATACTCTGCAGCTGCTTAAGCAACCGATAAGGGATAGAATATAGAACAACCACACATGGATTTCCTCTGCTAACAAAGAAAATAAAAATGAAGACGGTTTTCCAAGGATCCCCGCCTGACTTGGTCACTGCTTTTAAGAGAGATAAAAATGAAAATTTACCTTTCTAGCAGCTAATGCAGCAGCAACACCAGTGGCCAACACTTTGAGATCCTCCCTTTCGTCACTTTTAATTTTAGCTACCTGTGCAAACAAAAGGAGATAGTACATTGCTAACTAAGTTAAAATCTGTGACAACAAATCAATAAACAAAACCCTATGAATACACTTTACCCGCTTTTCAAGATTGATACCACTCTTCCGTGTAACAGGAAAAACCCCTGCGATTTTTGTCAGCATAATAAGGGCGTTTCGAATCTCCATATACTCAGTCGATTCCAAGCATTGGATTAAAAGCCTAGTGATCCGTTGGCTCCATTTCCAGTGTACCTTCAAACAAGAATATTTTGTTGCCATAAAGTGAAAACGAGCACACGTGCACATACACACACATCAACTTTGCCAACTCTCCTTTTACAGGAAACTGAACCATTTACTGCATTTTAGGTAGATAGCATATATGTACAGTAAGGAAATAACCATTTCTTTGAGTATTGAAAACATATGGGTAGCCAACCTTTATGGGCAAATAACAACCAGAAAAGGCATGATTCAAAGAGATAACTGAAGTCCAACAATTAACAAACTAAAGACTCAGCATGAAATAATCATTTATCCATTAACTTACCTTGATAAATTGACCATAGGTAACACGCTGACTGTTTGGATATCTGTAATAGACAGCAAATCCTGGCATGTTTCCGCACTCCCTCTCATATATTGATTCATCACTCTACAGACCAAAGCTAATGATTATGAATATACAAAAAGCGCTTTTACAGCAGCAAATACAAAAGATGCATGAAGTGAATTTCTAGTATAAATAAACTGAGATAACTATATAGCAAAGGTATTCTGACCTTCCAATGATATGCAGTTTTCAGCGTCTCAAATAAAAACCTACCCAGTCGACCAACTTCATACTCAGTGCAGCAGCAAATCATAGGTTGTAAGGTTTTACATATCAAAACATCAATGTGGTTCACAGTGTTAAAGAATGGTGTTCCCAAGGAATGGAGTGTATTTACGAAAATCGCACAATATACAGCATCTGGCATACTGAATGTACAGCGTGGAAATATACAACGCTGCAAAAACTCCATATTGATTTTTAAAGTATCGGGGCATGAACTCAACCACGTATCCTTCTCATGAGCAAGTCGACGACGCACAGACTCAACATGTTCTTCATGCTTCTGAAGCTCCATAGTCAATCGATCTAGAGACTCTTGAATTCTTTCTTTATCTTTTTTCCTTTTAGCAATTGCAGAACTGGAATTATCAGAAAATTCTTCAAGAGCTTTAAGAGCAGCGTGCAGCTTTGCAATCTCAGATTCATAACGACTTCTGGGCACATAGAGATCATATAGAGTAAGACCCCAGAAGGTTGCATACAAATCAGGAGACAAGCTATTCCAGGCTTTTGCAGGCAGCATTGTCTTGACAGTGTCAAGAAGATTAATCCATCTGCACGGTATATGTCAAAGGCTAAGCATTAAGTGAGAGCCACAGGTGAGAGTTGCCACAAGAGAGTCATATGGGGGTATAGTATAACAGTGAGAACCAAATTCAAAATAAAAACTCTACTGTCAAAGGCATTACGAGATGGGCTTGCGAGAAGATCCAACATCCAGAACCAATGTGGTGGATGAATCCGAAGTTTCAGGCTCCTTTTCAGCAGCTCCAGGGTTCAGTGCTTCATTACATTCTAAAGGCCAGAAGGAACTGGGAGTGCTTTGACACCTAAACAGTCTCATCACTGGCCGATAAATCAAAAAGGCCACCTAAATAGATAGAACAACAGGGTCAAAATTTTTAATAATATATTACATTCTTTAAACATACAACCTTTTATTAGGCTTACAAAAAATTGGGAAAACTCCCAATAAGAAACAAGAAAGAGTACCAAAGGAGTTATAAAGGAAATTAATGCAAGACTTGAAGGATTGAACAAGAGCGGAGAGGAGACCTCAGGATCAAGATGATATTGATGTACAAGTTCATCAAGAGTGGGAATCAGCAACGCATAAGTTGATGTGGGAGTCACTGCACTACAAAGAAATTCCACATACTGAAGAAGGGTCCCATGGCATCGATCAAACTGTTCGCTGACCATTTTGATATGAGGCACATCTGCTTTTATGACAACCCTACATAAAACATCTATGCAACATCAGAAAAATTGTTATCTTGGAGCATCGAACAATATAACATGGATGCTAAAGAGAGATGCATTATATCAAGCCGTGACATATGAAAAATTTGGACATCAATAGACCTAATCTAAACCACCCATGATCATACTAAATTCACCGATACAGAGAAGGAGGAGGGCAGCAAGAACCTGCAATCCACCATTTATATTCACTGCTAGTCCTATTAGTTTTCTAACTAACAACCATAGAGCTTACACAGAACGATGTTGTGCAATCAGAAGCAAAAGCGGAACCGCCAACTTGGGTTCTTCCTTCGGGAGCAAAGAATCTCTAAGTCTGTTAGTGGACTTGATCAATGCCTGCAAAGATGGGGAAAAACTCTGAAACTCAAGCCATTAAAGCTTTTTTTATAGTGATACATAATACTTCAAAGGCTCAAAACGCATAGATACTTTATCCCAAACCCTATTAAATGCACAAATGATGCTCGTCAGATTAAAGGAAGAAAGTTATCAAATATCTAATCTACAGATAAGCCACAGCAGTTTGGCCAAAGCACATTAAATGCAACATGTGACAAGCCAGTAAAACTATTAATAAGCAACAAATATCATATATGGTATACAGGAGAAGATAATGAACTATTAGAACATGGTCGACCTCCTTAGAGATGAGTTTAGACTAAAGTTTAATTAGTACATCGGAAGTTTCTATTATTCCCCCAATACTCCATGTGCATGTAGAATTAGTGAAACAAAATAATGATCAGAATAAAGTACTGTTCCATAATAATTGAATCACAAACATACAACCTTCTTTTGATAAATAGGCATAACAAACAAGAAACGCTATATAAAATAACAAAAACAGCACAGAGATTGTTTTATACAAAGGCACCATTACAAACACAAATGTAATTTTTGGAATTAAGGTAAGAACAGGATAAGAATGGAAAACTAGACACAGTAAAGGGAAGAAATCAATTTGCCTAATGTGCAATGTGCATTATAGAATATACCAACAAGAAAGATTCCAGAACAGTTCAAAAGCCGGCTAGAAGTTCTGCATATGGCAAATGGGTCATATAGCAAATATGAAGCTCCAATTAGTTTCATAAGTTCTTATGCCTACAAGTTATGGCAACAACAAAAATGAATGCAGATGAGAAATCAGATACGAGACAATATTACTTTTAAACCAATACTTCAGACTAACCAAATCTTTCATTTTGTATGCCAGTAAATCTTGCTCGGGTGAGCAAGTATAATGTTAACATTTTCCACACAAAAGCAGCACAAGGGTGTGCTAGACATTATACCCCAAATTCAGGCTCAACTGACACATATCAATTATGAAGTGAACTAAGGATGATGGGAAACAGAGATTTCAATATTCATCTGTCTGGTAGCTTTTCTTTATGAAAAAAATTTTCCTGTTTACTCCATGCACATGACATGAGTGAACTGGTGAATTTTCCGCAATGTTTTCCATGAACGAAGAATTCAAGATTACTCATCTGAATACCAATATGAAAGAAAAGATTCATGCCCTTAGCAATTTCTAGGCTTCTATTTAGAATTTAATTTTCATTCGGGAACAATGGCTGCATAAAAAGGCACCTTGTTATTCCTTGTGATGCCAAATGATGTAGCCTGATAACGGAGAGTGTCACTTCCTGCCATGGCATCTAATTGATCTTCGGTCATGTTTTCCGTGTATTGCACGTTAGCCATCTGCTGTATTAGTTCCTGTAGAGTACCCACAAATAGTTAGTGACAAATATGAAGTGACAAAAGATATAGTTAACATGAAACAACCTGCAGGAGAACAAGCTCAATCCCATTCCCTTTCTTCAATTGATTTACAAGATACTGGAAAAGACCCCTGAGTTCCATTGATGGATACTTTTTACACCTAGAAAAAATAAAAACGCTCAACCAAATGCCATGCCATAAGTATCAAAGTATAATCAACAGATACGTTTCAATGAGAATCAACTAAAAATTATCACTTTGGCAAAATAATTTTGCAAGAGAAACCAGGATCATAAGTTCTAACCAAATACCAGAATACTTAAAAATCAAGGAACAGAAGAGGTCTATTTACCCAAAAAAAGGAGTAAAAGATGTCTAAATTTTAATGCCCATTACTTGACCACAGGATTTGTTAATGTTGGTAGTCTCTGTTTCTTTTTAAGTTTTAGTCCAAAATCATAAAAATATTTTCCAACTTTATGACTAGGTTTCTATAATATAACAGCAAATCCACATTTTATCCGAGAAAGTCTGATGCATAAAACTCTTTGCAGAGTTCCGTATAAAAAGAAGAGCAAAACTGAATGAACGGATATGCTAGACTATTTCAACATCATCTCTCATTTTTTATATAACCAACACTTTCAATAGAGCATGACAACGTGAGGTACTTTCACAAGCGCTTTCCTGATCTATTGTATAGGTTTAAGAATAATTGGATTTACTATCCAGTTTAAAATTATAGATTACTCACTCCAAGATTTGAGTTGTAAGGTTTCAGCTCTTATGCTTAATACGATTCCAAAACCAAACTATAATCCCTTTACTATGTACTCTTCTGTGCTTAATATGATACCCAGACCAAACTATAATCCCTTTACTGTGTACTACATATGAAGACATGTCATGACCACAAAACTTTATAGCCATATGGTGTCCATGCTTTTCAGATCGTTATCTCTTCAATTACAGTCAAATTTCTATCACAAGTATGGAACAGAGCCTACACTCCAACCCAAAAATTTCAGTTCCACTAGGTTTCTTTCTAATTCACATGATTGAATGGAAAGGAATTTCCTTTGTGTTCTCAGCCTAGATATGATCAAACCCTTGGGTTGGATAATATAGTTTTTGGTATTGCAGACACGTCAGTGACACGGCAGGTCGCACAATAAGCAGTTTGTGGTACAGCAGGCGAGACATGTTACACAACCTTAACTCAGAGGAACACCAAGACAAACCAAAAGGGAAACAAAGAAAAAAAAAACTTTTAACAGAAGGAATGTTAAACACTAATATCAGAAATCACAATTTCCCCAGAGGATAAACTATGGGAGGCATCAAAGTCTCAAGATGATATGGAAAGTCGTCTAATCTACCAAACAACCAGGAAGCTGAACAATGAAATCATATGTAAAACTGTATTTAACACATACAACAGCAATAACAGAGAAGCTGAACACTGGAATCATATGTAAAACCGTATTTAACACTGATACAATGGCAATAGTGTATCGCAATATCGACAGTAGGACTGTTTAGCTAAACGAGGATGTCATTCTTTTAGTAGAGAAAAAAATAATAAAGTAAATAACCACGACAAATCTCAATGAAATACTTTGCCCTTCTATCCATCTAAAGCAGAGAGAAACTCGAAAGGTTCTCGATACAAATCTTGTGATGCATGGTCATGCCAGACATGAACATACAAGCCTAATGCATTAAATCATAGCTTTATGGATATCTTGACATTTAACATATTTCATGTCTAAGATAGATTAGAACCAACAAGAACAAAAACTGACTCTATTTACAAGTTCCGCAAAGGGAAGACAGAGACAACAACTATTGAAATCACCTTGACTATTTATTAATTTTCAGAGTGCATCCAACACTACATACGCATAACTCTTACAACTTACTAGCCATGACGTAAAATTCATACTTCCGTTAAATGCCTCTCAGTCATCTTACGTTCAAGTATTGAAAGTTTAGAGCTTTGGTGGATGAGGAACAAGAAAATCAAGTTCTCCGAATCTTCAAAGCACCAATGGCAGAAAGAGAACTGAATTGATCTTCCCAAATAACCCCAACATCACAGTCTAGGAAGATGAAGCGGCAAACAAGATGTCTTGCCACCAAAATAAACTGCATATTGCAGGATTGCATACTGATAACCCACTCCTGAAGCTATAATACCAACAATACCACCTTGAGGAAAAACGGAATATCAAGTAGTTCTTAACCATTCTTTGTCCAAGCACGACTCTTAGTTGAGATCAGCAATGGTCACAGAACATAGTCAAGAGGAAACTTAAAGAACATATAATTTCAATGCCATGTCTGAGGAGATAAGCAACCAAAACATATGAGGGGCTTGAAAATCATAGAGAAATATTCATGGTCTCTGACGTAGAGCACATCTGATCTTCACCTCATAATTGACATGTATACATGGACATTCAAAAGAATTACATACACCACAAGATGGCCCAATATTTACAGAACCCCGACAATAGAGCATCTTTTCTTCGGTACTCAACATAATTACTCCAAATAGTATGACCATAACTCTCCTCATTGGATTAACACGTTGGTCTTATGTTTTAATGAATAGTTTCGGCAATAACAATGTCCACCATCCTCTACAGAACCTTCCAGAAAAAATGATCAAGTTTGTTCATCTAAGATGTCAACAGATCTTGCTCTCCACCCATCATGTGATGAACTAATGCTAGCACCTTCTGATGTTAAAGATGGATAAATGTCGATATGACAGTTCATAGGCCAACACCCAGCTGATTATGCCAATATTTACAAGTAGGCAAAATTTTCCACTAGCCAAAAGTTGCTAACACCCAAGCCTCCTTGAGATTACGGATCTTGGGCATCAAGAAAGAAAGGGAAACTACGTAGGCAGGAAGGTTTAGAGGCAATCTCCCTGCCCCCTCAGACTGGTGTCTTTATTCCCAAACTACACGAACACCACTCTAAGATATCTGATTTATCGCCCAGCAACAAGTGCATAAGAGAGGAAAACTGTCGAGCAAATCAATCATCCAAAGCTGTCAGGTTCACTACAACTCCAGCTCCAGTTACCAGCTTCTCCAGATAACAATCAGCACCCGCAAAACCCAGAAATAATCAGCAACCCGCAAACTGGGTAGAGCATCCCACAGAATCTAAGTTCTTTACAGAAATAATTGGTCACAATTAAGACTAAAGTCTTTATGTTCTTAAAAGACCAAAATCGTGACAGAGATATTCAGAAAAGCAAGCACAAACAATAAACCAAGCCCCTAGAGAAACATACCAAAAAGGAACAGAAAAGTGCAAAATATAAATAACAAACTAGAAATCTTACACCACCACACTACAATTATAACATTGGGTTTTGTTACCAAACCAAAGCGGCTGCACCTAAAGTCAATAGAGACCAATAATTCAATTTCAAAGATGAGACATCACATGCTTACTAAATGCACAAGCAACTTATCAGTATGTCATTGCAGACACTGCAATTAACCAGAAAATGAGAGCAATATAATGGGGAAAAAGATTCATACAGGTGACCCCAAAATGATGCCAGAGATTGGAGCCAGTCTGACAAATTGAGACCATCATCTTTAAGCTTTTCCCGTCCACCTTGAGCCAAGCGTTCAATCACAACATACTCCAAGATATCATACTCAAGCTGTTGAAAGGCATACATTCAGAGCCAAGAAAACATTTTGAAAATATGTATATCAAGATAAAGAAGATACAATTCATTAAGGATTAAGAATCACTACAAAACACATGCATAAGGTAATTTCTCTATGATAATGCCCTTTCTATTGGACGTTGTATGAAGATGAACAAAACACCAAGACAATGGGTTTGGCAGGGGAGATTTTGAAAGGATTTAAAATGATTCATGCTTTCTAAATCCTTGTTTAGGTGTTTGAAACTTGTACGCCGAAAAATAGAATTCGCACATAAATGGATTTAGCTGGAGGTATCCAGGTAGAAGTACGGACTTGATGGGGCTTGGATTTTATAGCCACTATTATGTCTTTGTCAAAAATTCTCCTCATCCTTTAAAAAGAACATTTTGGTTTTTGAGGGCAAAAGTAGCAAATAAACAATTCCACTTCCTCAAAAATTTATGATTCCACATGAGATTCCAAATCCAGATCCCTTTCTAAATGATGCCAAACATAGTGCAAAATCAGATTCAATCCTCACAAGTTTAAAATACTCTAAAACAAACTGAAATGATTACGCATGCCACCATCAATTTAATAATAGTTACAATAATGCATTTTATATCATCATATGGTCCAATAAAAGAACTGGAAAACAACCACAGTGGAAGCACACAAAAGTTTTAAGATACATCTAGCTGCTGATTACGGTATACATGCGTGGATACAACACTTCCAAGCACAACTCTTACCAGAAAAACTAACTAAACAGGAGAAGACTTTACCAAAACATCCTTGCACAATAATAACTAACTTATTATCACAGAATGATGATTCCACAAACAACTGTTAAAGCTTCACGCCCAGTAAGACAGCGCCTTAATGTGATATGCATGTATGCAATCCAAAGGAGTGGTTGATTAAACGGTGAATTTCACTTTAAACCCCTCAACTATGTGCATGATATTCAACTATGGAAATATAATTTATCATCTGGTTATATCCCTCTTCTAAAAGTATTGGAAAAATGTTGAAGTTTAAATACTGAAACTTCAAAATTTTATTTTAACTTAATGATATTAAGCAACTAATCAAACTACATAATCTCATGAGATGGAAATGCCTTCAGTCAAGTTGCTAAAGCAAATATGAAAACAGTAAGCATGAGTAGAAGAAAAAACATGTAGTTGATGGACCTGAGTAAGGTACTTGAATGCATCCACAACTGGAGCAATCATATCCCTGTAAGCCTCTATCTGTACAGTAAAGCAAAAAATATCATTTAGTTTAAACACAACAAGTGAACCAATCTATTGGACTCACTAAATAAACCACGGTTATCACCTGATGAACAATTGTTCGAAGAACTGTCATTGGATTGGCATGAGCCAATTTAGCAACCATTCTCCCAAGTTGCTTCAGATTTTCCTTGGCAAGACGTTTTAGGATCCTTCGAGTATCCAACTACAAAAGATCCAAATGTTACAAAGTATTTGACAAACGATGAATGGCAAAGTCCAATGAATGAGGAATTTGTACCCTTGCAGTTTGCCGAGCTGCCAAAATCATTGGAAAACGTTCATCATCCCTTTCCCATTCACCATATAAACGATAGCGCACCTTAAAGAACAATTCATAAGACAATATTCAGCTAGACATAATTGGTAAACAAATGGACAAATAAAGGATATGCTGCCATCAATAACCTCGTACGGGAGGAGACTCATAAGTTCCCATATCTCCTGACCAACTGCAGGATTTGCAGGTATCAACTGCAAAGACGGAAGAAGGCATGTTCCAAGTGCTTCCTCAATTCTTAATCTTGCATCCTTCAGGTGGAGGCGAGGACTTTGATTTCCTATTGTAACAGAATGAGAACTAAATGCTCCATCACCATCACTAACAAGTTCCAGGGCACAAAGGTAATAAGCTCTCAACACTCTGGTTGTCTGTACACCATGAGAGAGGAAATTAAAAAAATGAAAGAGTAACTAAAAAGTTACAAAAGACTAGGATAGCAAACCTTTTGCAGCAACAAAGTGTCACGATAAAGATAAGGTCCAGCAGAAGAAAGCATTTCAAACAGCTCTTTGGGCAGATTAATAAAAGATCTATCCACTGACGAACTTCCCGACTCCGAATCGACATTAGAACCAGAGGATACACCAGCAGTTGAAATTTGTGTTTGACATACTAATTTATAAGCCAGAAATATTGTTTTCTCAATGAGCCTGAATATAGCAGACACGAAAGTACAAGAGAGAAATCCTGTTAAGACTATTGAATAATGAACTCAGAAGCATAGAAAGTTGGCAAAGAAATGAAGTAAAATTGAACAAAAAGTAGATATCAAACAATGTCATACTATGTGCAGTCCAACGTTACCACCTTATTGCATGAAGTAGTTAACAGTACCTGAACAATCCCCCACAAATTTGAAGATGTTCCACTGGATTCAGTGGTGACAGCCGCTCCAACAATTGATGGGCATGAAACCTGCGACATCAAAGTGCACCATACAAGGTCACATAAAGTAGAGCTCCAAACAACACACTTTCCAACTACTTTAGATTTGTTAATGAAGATGGATAGAGAGAGGCAGGAAGGCGATGGAGGGGAGGAGAGATAGAGAGATTTTAGCATCAAAGTATGTTAATGCAAGCATTCCTTGGCTTGTCAATGACATGTTAAGAACGGAAAAAATAAAATTAAAACAAAAGATAGAGAGGGAGTGGGACATGGAAAACGGCAGATTATTCAGTTCTAGAAGATTGGACAATAAAAGAATATCCATGCTCCATACAAATCTTTGATTTTTTGGGTAATACTCTATACTTTCAAGATAGCATAAATCTTGCATTAACTGTAAGCAATGATTGTTCATGCTTACTGCTAATTAATTAATGGTATAAGAGGTTAAATAAGTTAATTAAGTGGTTCTTAGTGCTAATTTGGAAGATCAATAAATGATTATAAGGATGTTTCCGTGTACGAAAGGCAACATATCACCTGGAAATGTGGCAGTTTCTAAACAATTTTAGACAATTGTCTAACATGCAAAAGTTGAGGGTAAAGGGATTACCCCCTCATGGGGAGATTTGGCAGACCCAGAAGGATATTTGGATATGAGAAAAGGACACTGATAAAATGCAGGAAGTGGCAGTTATACCTCAGTGGATGTATACACTGTTAACGGCCTCTAGATAAAAACTGACCAGATGTAAGGCAAGTAAACATGATTATGGCACTTGTTAAACCATCTTTCACTACCTAGGACGCTGTGGAAGCCAAGCTTTTGCACAAATAGGGGCCGAATTTAGCAAGTACTCAACAGTTAAATGTAGAAACATACAAACAGAAAAAAGTCTAGAAACAGTGGAGAAAGAAAGAAAGAAAGAGAAGCAAAAGAATGAAAAGCAACAAAGGCGTGTCGCACGGTAGCACTAACAGCAGAACAGGAAGGCAACTAAGAACAAAAGGTAAAAGGGGGGGGGGGGGGGGGTTTTAAATGCAACAAAGGCATTCAGTCGGTTCCATTTATCAGACCAGATACAGTATGAAGAATTAAAAGGGGGGGGGGGGGAGGATTTTAAATGCAACAAAGGCATTCAGTCGGTTCCATTTATCAGACCAGATACAGTATGAAGAATTTTTAACTATCAATTTTCAGCTGTGGCCTAATTGTCTCTTCATTCAAGTCTCATCCCAAGCAAACCTAGAGATCTCCATTCTCGGAAATGTCCTCTGGTCTTGAAGAGTGCACATGGAAGTTGTGAAGAATTTTAAGGGGTTCACAAGAAATGCAAGCTGTGGATATTTAGGAGTTTGTGATGTTTGTGCAACAGAATGCCAATTGTCTCCATCGAATTCTTTTAACATGTTGCACGTGGTCTGAACTTTCACTCTTGGGTCGGACCTAAGTCTAGGATCCCCATGGCATTACAGCTTTAATGACGATATTATTAATAAAGAAGATGACGACATAATAACCAAAAACACACTTGGAATTTCTCTCACAATCACAAAAAAAAATCACAAGTAAGAGAAGTGCAAAAGAGAAAGTGAAAGCAGAAAACTGGAAAAACCTATAAACAAATTCACATTGAATATCTCAGTTTACCAGTCATCCACAGCAAGGAAGCCCATCAACAAGCCTAGAGTTTGATTATTTGCAAGTTCTGAGGATCTTTCAGCAACAGCCATTGTTTCCATGTCTAAAGCAGCAAAAAGATCTACTGTAACATCTCCTTGTTTCTCATCATCCATGAGATCCTTTCCAGTGGCCGCAAGATTAATTTTCCCAATTTTATTAGCCTGTTTGTCCCAGGGCACAAATCAATATATAGATGCAATATTCAACAGTAAACAGAAAAGGTTAAAGATAGAAGCAAAGTAGAAAAAGTACAAAAATACAAGTATATGGTCTGAGATTCTATGAACTAAAAACAAGTGATTGTGCTTGCTCTTGAAATAAAATAGCGCTAATAAAAGTACATCTCAGTAACACGTGCATGTGTGTTGTTCATAATAGCCAAAGAGAAAAGAAGAAAATCTTTAATGAATATCACATGAATGATGGCATAGAAGAAAAAACTTGATCCAGAATTGGAGAAATGTAGTGTCAACGGAAGAGGAACACACATCTAGTAAATAAATTCAACCACCTCATCAAGTCTCTTAGCGGAGAAGGCATTATAATGCTCAAATGCATCATCATCCTTGGGAAGTAAATGCGAATATCTGAAAAAGGATAACATATCAAACATGAGGAATACGTCAACTTGCAGTTAGAAGCAAGAAAAAGTGGATAAGTTTTACTGGCATTAAAATATAACAAAAAAGGCCCAGCTAAACATTATAACACAATTCACCCAAAAGAATGTCACATCTGTATTAAGTACCACAGATTGTGCTTGTTCATGGAAAGCCAGAATACAATATTTAAGAAGAAATTAATTAAAAAAAATGCAAAGTAGGTCCACAATGAAAGAAGTTATTGAACCACAAGAAATAACATATCTAAAGTCCTTACGCACCAAAGAATCCTGAAGCATAAGAGAACAGAGTGCACATCTCAATATCATAACACTGCTGCGTGAACCCAGCAACATTCTAAGTCATTCCCATTGCATGTTAGAACATTTCTGCTGTCATGTTTAATATTCAAATCTTCCTCGGTATAGCATAAATAGAAAGAGAAAGATTATCTCTACCATGAATCAAACTATATTAATCAAACAACTACCTATGGATAATCAGATCATCAGAATCTTCAAGCATCCATCAGATAACGTCCAACCAGAATGTGTGGTACTTTTAGAAAAGAGCAGTTAGACCAAACTAATATGGGCAAGGCCAGCATAAGTTATAGATCTTTATAAAATGAAGACCCCAAGTGGTACTCAGCTCACTTTGAGAAAGTCAAGCTAATTCAGTTACCCTAATCTATCAGAACTTCATTTCAAATACTAGCAACCACTTGTTTGGCTCCACGTAAACTCACTACTACTCCATTCAATTAGGAAAAGCTCAAATATTCACTTAACAAATAAGCATTAAAATCCGAATTACGATCTAGTGAGTCCAGCCCAAGAAACCTTTCTACAATCTTGTGAAAATTTTACTTGTCCAATGAGCATATCATAGTTAAATGTAAACTGGGAAAGACCAAACCCGGTAACTTGATATATTCAAAATAATTTTTTTAAAATAAAATATTGTACAAGAAAATGCAAAAAAAGCATAGACAATCAGATGGTGCACATGTCCACTATCCCTCTTACATCTTTCAACAACAAAGGCTCCAATTCTTTCTATCTGCATTTATGGTCACTATTTGTTTGGGCTATCAGTGAAAATAGAGGCCAAAGACTGAGGTTGTGATTGATTGATTCTCACGCCCTCTCATCTCAATGAGAATAAAGAAGTTTGGTTGGAGTGGAAAAGATTTTTAATTATGTGTTTTAATGTGAAATAAAAATGAACTAATAATAGTTGATGCGATGAGATATGAAATGTAATGATTAGCATTGATGTTTTTTTTTCTTTTTCTTTAAAGTAGTAATGTGTTTGACAAATGTTTTAGAAAAAACGTATGGTGAAGAAACATTGCACAAGAGGAGAAAATGTTAACAAGCTGATATTCTACTTCAGATGGTATACTCAAACTGAGTTATAAATGAATAATTAGTCATTCTAATACCTATTAGCAAGCACAGATATGAAAGAGCACCAAGACCAGCTTGAGACCCAAATACATGGTCAGAGTTATAGCTCACTCACATGCTATCAACGTCAATAAAATCTTTCTTCACCAATAAAGCTGTGAGGTGATAGAGTCCAGGTGGCACAGGATTGTTGATTTCCATGCGCTGATAATATTGAAACTTGAATCCAAGAATTTGATTATAGAGGCCAAAGACTGAGGTTGTGATTGATTGATTCTCACGCCCTCTCATCTCAATGAGAATAAAGAAGTTTGGTTGGAGTGGAAAAGATTTTTAATTATGTGTTTTAATGTGAAATAAAAATGAACTAATAATAGTTGATGCGATGAGATATGAAATGTAATGATTAGCATTGATGTTTTTTTTTCTTTTTCTTTAAAGTAGTAATGTGTTTGACAAATGTTTTAGAAAAAACGTATGGTGAAGAAACATTGCACAAGAGGAGAAAATGTTAACAAGCTGATATTCTACTTCAGATGGTATACTCAAACTGAGTTATAAATGAATAATTAGTCATTCTAATACCTATTAGCAAGCACAGATATGAAAGAGCACCAAGACCAGCTTGAGACCCAAATACATGGTCAGAGTTATAGCTCACTCACATGCTATCAACGTCAATAAAATCTTTCTTCACCAATAAAGCTGTGAGGTGATAGAGTCCAGGTGGCACAGGATTGTTGATTTCCATGCGCTGATAATATTGAAACTTGAATCCAAGAATTTGAGATGCGTGTGACTGTGAAACACGAGAACGAATCACAGTTACACATTTCTTTAATACAGAACTTAAAAGAGCTGGTGGAATAGACAGGAATAGACAAAATATGGCACATGAAGATGGCTTAAACACCTAAGCAGAAACAGAAGAAAAAAGAAGGAAAAATAGCACAAAGAATAAGCATCAATACCTTGGGAAATATTGGAATTAAGTCCAAGAAAACACTGTTATCAAGCTGAAGCTCAAAACATTCCAATACCTTTAACATACAGAAATCAGTAAGAACTAATTGTATAGTTCTTAATAACAAAATAAGGAGATTTATTTGGCCAACAATATCCAACTTACAATATCAAAAACTCGGTTTGGATCCAGGTCAAAGTGACCAATCAATGACTGCAGATAATTCAGAAATTAGAAGGCATAAGATATAAATGAAGTTCATAAGATAAACCTCAGATAAGTATAAACCTTAATAATTCCAACTGTTGCAGCTGATGCATTTTTTGATGGTTCAGGAACCTGACAGAGAAGGGTAACCTGCACGATGTCAAAGATATTATGGTTAAGCGAAAAAAGAAGCTACTAGAGAAAAATACCTAATTAAAGAAGAGAACGGGAATCAGGATAACAGAATAGAAATGGTGAAGACATATATCATCCAACCATTGTCAGAGAAGTCTGTAAAGAAAGGCTTCTCTACCTACCAAACAGACTTGCAAAGTGAAAAATAATAGACAACGTGCATAAATTGACATTCATAAACCATGAGAAACAACAGTATTGATTATACATATATAATTCCTGAGGATCTGGCATTCTCCACGGCAAGGTAACAACCCTTAAAAACTGCATCAAACTTAGATTTAGCAATAATGAGAGCCAAATCAGTAAAGTATATCAGTGCATAATTTTCCAAACAAATATGTTAACTTTGAACTAGAAATCTAAAAACGGAAACAAAATGAACCTGTCAGAAAAATAAATTAGCATAAGTTTCTCTCAAAAAAAGAACAAAATTGAAGAACAGGAATTGCAAGGTTAAATAACACTGGAGACATGTGAAAATCATACCATACAAAAACAAAAAGTCTGTTTGATCATAATACCAAGCCATAAGAAAATATTGAACAAAGGGTCTTAAGCAAACATAATCCCTGTAGTGGTTGCCAAGATCCAAACTTGCACACTCTATGCCAGTAAGGCGCTCCAAAAAAACCAAATTTGCTAACTCTATTCCAGTAAGGCTTCAACATCCACAAGACAGAATACCACATTAGTTTCTTCAACTCTCATCCATTTATTAGTTCAACCTCAGCTTTTTGAATGCAGTCCAACAAAAAATTGTGATGCCAAACCAATGAAGAAGTTGCCCATAAACGTTCAGAATAATACACGCCTTCTTCTTAAATGATGAATTCCTACACACTGTTAAAGACAACTCATTGGAACAACTCTGTTCCATCTAAACATTTCCAATATTGCTGTATATCCACCAAAAAGAACTAAAATACCATTGTTTGGCTAAAGACATACACTAAGTATGATGTGGACAAAGATGAACCAACTCAGGATGATGAAAAAAGATTGAAACAAATCTCTTTCCCATACCAGAAAATACTCAGATTCCTCACACATTGTAGCAATGCAACAATGCACAAAAAGAGTTGGAGGAATATTGCTAGGTAAAGGAAACATACCAGCTTGGCATAGCCCTCACTTTCTTCTCGAAGCAAGTTAAATTTGGTTTGCTGATAAAGAAGACGAGTATTTACTCGAACCTGAAACCAGACCATGTGATTTTGAAGCACAGGTGATGGAAATAAATGCACCTTGAAAATGTGCCACTATAACAATGTAACTACAGCCCAAACTACCTCTTTGGACTTCAGATCTGCAGCCTTTATCTTAATCATTTCAGACTCCCACAAAAATTCTTCCTGCAACATGGGTGAGAATGGAAGCAGTAAGGTTTTCATCGTCACACATTAATGTTCCTCAAATATAAAACAGGCAGGTACAAATTTAAATTCTCACCTCACACCGCTCCTGAAAAAATCTCAACGGGACTAATGTAGATTCCACCAACCATTTTGCCTGGAAGGAAAAGAAAAACAAGAAATCACTTGCATGTCAAATGACAACTAATACCGAGAGTTTTCAGGGCAGGAAAATCATACTTTTCATGAATGTTTGCTGAAAATCCCAAAATTGCATGAAAACATATAACTATCACTACATAGGATTCACACTTAATTACACCATTATGTGCACTAACTAATTCCACTTCCCAGTTCATTTTCAACTACTTCTTAAAACTTAAACCACTCATCATTTCATCAAAATATAATTGTTCATTAGTTCCTAATCAAACTGGTAAGTGAACCATCACTAAATCACATTCCCACTATGACATCATATTTAAGTCATCTATCTTAGTATTTAGGCACATGCAAAAGAAATCATAATAAACCAAAAATAAGTGAAGCATCCAACAAACAAAAAAGCTTCAGATAAGCCATTCAGGATGAGCTAAGTGATTACGACAAATATGAGGCAAAAACTGATGCTACACAGAAAGTTTAAGATATCAAGATCTGGCAGGTTCTTTTAGTAAACTTCAAGGTAAGTTGAACAACTGGGTGAGCATCCGTTTCTAACAATTTTCTTCAACCACTTTTCTGGATTCAATACAGTTTACACTGTGTAGCAACTCATCCTAATTCTAAGCATACTCTATAGTGTCCACAGAATGGACTAATCAATAATTGTCAGTAGAAGGTACATCTGGTGCATCACAAATGCTACAAATTCACAGGTTTATACCCAGTATAACTCGCTTTTGCTTTGGGAAACTTGTTTCCTAAATATGTTTTTAGCCAGTCAAAGTTAAAAAGGTTCAGCTGAAAACCAAGAAATAGATAGAACGAATCAGAGTAATTTGAAAAGTGACACAAAGGCACTACAAAATACAAAGATACTAAATGCTAACCAGATTTAATGCGCAACAGCATATAAAACAAGCCACTTTAATCTAAAACCAATTCATAACTAGACTAAGCAATCCATGGCTTTTAAACCCGGACCCAGAAAAGAAAATAATAAATATTCCCAAAAGAGAACTTATGTCAGAAGACTATCAAGTGTATATACTAAAGTTATGTCTTTACCTTTTTTGCCCCAGAAACATATTGACCAGGGCTTTCCATAAACACATAGGCCGGCATAGATAACATCCATATATTGACATCTTCAAGGATTTGCTAAATAATTATTTGCTATTCCAATAGCAGAACTGCCAGCCAAGCCTTTCCAAAGTTTGAAAATCTTATTCAAATTTTAAAAATGTTTAAGAAGAATGATGGCCAGAGCCAAAGAAACATGTGTTAGAAGATTATATTCATTTGAAAAAGTTATTATCACATGAATCGGAACACCGTATCTATGTTTCAATTGAAGTTGATGCACTGCCCCACACTAACACTTTTACGCAATAATTCTACAAAAGGCAATCCTATTACATGAATAGCCTTAGGTCCACCTATTACAATTTTCACCGGTCACTACAATAGCCTCAGGTACACCTATTACAATTTTCAAAGCCCACTACAAACTATCTAAACTGTTTCAACTCTATTGATAACTCACATCACAGGAATTACAGAAAAAAGCGCCTTCAAATAAAAGTTATTATTTTCACTTCTTTGATTTTATAGTTCATGCAATTTCATGGATTATACCCATTTGCGGAACTACCTAGGCAATTCGCGCTCATTAATGAACAGTGACCAATCAGCATATGTTGAGTTTGTATCAGAATGGGGTCTCCAATAACTAGAAAAAACACTAGTCTCTTGGAGGCCCCATTTTGCATTATGACAAAGATCCTAGATCTCTCCATGCAGATCTATATGATATCATGAGGGGATTGCAAATGAAGGTTGTTGATTAAAACATAGTAAATTCCTCCAAGCGCAGGGGTCATTTAATAACAGAAGACCAACTGGCGTAGAAAATTTGACAAAATGAAATATATGCCAAGCTGACATATTGAAAACCGAAGCTATTCTAACCAAACCAAATCACTCGAGTCAATTCACTTATTACTGAGTTTTATTCAGTATTTAGATTTGGAAATTTGGTTAATTGGGTTTTCGATGGAACATAAAAAATAGTTAAAAAGTTAAATATTAGAATTATAATTTTTTTTGTTTATTAACTTCAACTTTTGGTGAGTTAAAAAAAAATTGGTATTAAAATACATTTATAAAAGTATGTAAAATAACATTTTAGCATTTAACACGGTTGGTAATTCAATATTATGCAAGTGGTCTAGTTATCAAATTTTCATAAAAATGAATACTGAATACGAAACAAACTATTTGGTTCAGTTTCAATACATAGCAAATTTTCAGCATTGTTCAGTTTGAAAGGGTTGAAAACACCCTTACCTTTCAAGATAGATCTTTGGTATCCTCAAACTAGATTTAACACCACTTCTTAATGATTCGGCTTATCTTTCCACATATTCCTTCCGATTGGTTTCCCCTCCATTATAGATCAACAAGTTCTCAAAGTAGTCCCTATTGTAGGACCTCACCTTCTCGTTGTAAAGAAAGTAACACCTCTTAAAAGCTTTCCAGAAAATCGCTTATGTTCATCCCACCTCAAGTGATGCACTTTCTCGTTGTAAAGCATACACTTGTTAAAAGCGTTACAGAAAATTGCAACGCTCTACAGGAAGTACCAGGAGGTTATGTTCATCCCGCCTCATATGATGCACTTTCTTTTAATTTAATAAACAGTTAGTGGTCCATTCCAAAACCACCAGCAGCACAAGCAGTTTGATTAGAAAGATACTAGCTTATTCATAAGTTTCGGACGTATCTCATAATAAGAGAACTTAATAAGGAATTTTGTCAATTTTCCCAGTCCTAGAGAAGGCAGTTCACTCTCTCTTTGTTCTCCTTCCCTCTCGCCTTCGTCTATTTCTCTCTTTATCTTCTTCTCTTCTATCACTTTCTTCTATATCTGTTGAGCATCTTTTTTGTCTGCTACACTTTTAGTATTCTTTTTCTAGAATAACAATGAATATATCCCTTTCATGTTTTACAACATAATTACAAGGCAACCCAATTTCCCCCCCAAAATCACTGTTCATATTTTCTGTTCATCACTCATCAGCATCAATCACAAACACCAATTACTCACTAAACCTGCATTATCTTAGAAACTATCGCTAAACCAACACCAAACTCGTTGGTCACACAGTCCACGTAAGTCCCCGGTGGAATCCAAGATAGGATGATCTAGAACAGATTTCTACGCATCCTTACAGTTAAAGCACTACCATCAGAGAATTTGGTGCCCGGTTCAAGAAAAGCTACCCTGGGGATGGTAGGTTTTGCTCAAGTCCAGTTTAAGGATGATTATAGAGAAACATAAACTGTAGATAAAATAAGTATGGCTATGATGCTGACCAGTTTGATAAGACGAGAGCGATATTCACCAGGCATAGTAAGCTGCATCAAATGTGGACATTAAATTAGAGCAATGAAAAAGCAATCAAACTCATAACTAGTAAATGAAATTAAGTAACTGAATACGAGCAGTGGAAAATCAATAACGTATTCTGGAATAATCAACTGATACTATCCTTTTCACAAAAGAAGCCTGCAGCACTGTCCTCAGGCACAGTATTCAACAAGTTCGCCATTTTTGCAGGCTTAAGAACTTTCCCATTAAGTTTCATCGTATGTAAGAAGTTGTTAAATGTCAGTTTTCTTTGATGAGATCTTTTCAGCAAAAAGGGCGTTTTGATGATCTCCAGTTCTTTATTTCAATGTACTATTTTCTCTTCAAACAGTCCTGATTTCTTATTTACTGTAACTGAATCATCATTAAACTTCAAATGGCAACCTCATCTAAGCTTAGGAAGGAGACCAATAAAATGAGTCTACATGATTTCTATGTTGGCGCTTCACCACAACTATATATTTCCCATGTTCCAGAAGAATATTCTTCAACATTTCAGGCATCCATACATTCCTTGGAACCCAACATAATCAACATGCCAAACTCACAATAACTCCAAGTAACAAGAATGGGCCCACGGTTGAAATGTTGGTAACTTTGAAGTCAGTTTTCTTCTTTTTTTCCTCTCTTGGTATGGAGTAGTCTAATTGATTCAAGTCCAACTTTTCCCGGTCTGAGTACATTCCATGTATTCCACAAACAATGTCTTTATTACCTTCTTTTTAAAACAAACATCGGAAAGTTATTATTAACTTACAAATGCCCAGCATATGTACCCTGACCAATACAATCAAACAAGATAACAAGTTTCACTTTAGACCTTGCTGCAGCTAAACCATGATTGAAAAGACGTAGTGTATGCATAAGACATGCCATGTTCGGAAGTTCAAATGTAATTTAAACACAAGGTCAACCACAAGCACTAGATTACACATGTATGTTATGAAATGAGTGCTTAAGACTTAAGAGAACTCACATCTTGAGCCATTTGGGCAACAATATCAGCAAAATATGATCCTAAATCCCCCTCCGGACCACAGTCCAAAAATTCTACTGCTTCCAAGGCCCCTTTACATTTCTGATATGGCAAGTCCCCTCGGACCTAACAACCAAAGAAAAACCTCAATATTTAACCAAATAACCAGAACTAATGAAAAGTTTAAGAACAAGAGAAGCCGAGTAAAACACCAATGAGAAATCCAGATGAATCAAGAACGTCAAAAGACCTCCAACCCCAAAATTACAAAAAAACAAAAACTTGCGATAAAAATATGGCAATGGAACTTGAATAAAGTAAAACGTCCATGAAAACCCTCCATTAAAAATTCAAACCACTAGCTGAAACTAAAAGCACATATACAAGAAAAGCACAACGTTACAGCAAGAACCCGAAAAATCCACAGACCAATACAAGCAACCACCAAAACAAATGCCCAAATAAACAACTTGAAGCATATACACACAACAGAATACTTATTCATCATTACCATGGTGAAGCAGAGTTCATATAGAAACCGGAGGACGGGTGCCGGGGAAGGAAATCTGAAATTTGAATTTGAGTTCTTCAATTCTTTAATGGAGTCCTCCGTCAAGTACACAAACTCCAGAGGAGGCAGAGACATTGTTAAATATTATTGTATATATAAATATCAGAAGAAGCTCGAAGTTACGAGGATTGGGTGAGCAAAATCAGAGGAGAAAACCACGAGAAAGTGGCAGAAATGTGGTTTCCCAGCCTTTCATGAGCGAGTACTGGAGAGGGTTCTCCTCTAGGTTTCAGGCGAATTTCAATTGTGCGTGCAAGGGTTTGGGAATGGAGAAGAAAGCTTTGTCCTGAGTTCAATTCTCTGCTTTCTCATTTCATTCCTCTTTTTTCTGACTTTGTATTTTCCATGTTTTTGGGCCTTCAGCTTCGGCCCAATTTCACTTGTAACAATACAAGGCCCAAATAATAACAAATTTTTGGGCCTCCTAAAACAACCCACTATTAGTTAAAAAGGTATATTACATCCATACTTTTCAAGGCTGTTCATTTAGATTATTCGAATCAAATCCAAAATTCTATACGCTAAGTACGGACTCAAAATATTCAGTTCTGTCTGATAAAAATAAAACATATTTCGATTCAATTTGATTTTGTACCGACTTTTTTTTTTTAAAAAATAAAAAAATAATATAATGTTAATTTGTTAGTTATAAATTATTTTTTAATCACTAAGTGTAATTAATTAAATATACAAATAAATGCAGAGATATTTAATATTTATACATTATGTTTTTTATCACATTTATATAATATATATATATATATTTAAAAATTCAATATTCGGTTTAGTTAACAGACACACATATTAAAATCAAACCAAATACCAAAATAAAAATAAATAAATAACCGAATACCAAACTGAATATTTTGTCTGATATTCGGTAAAACTTAAACTTTTGGTTCCATTAATTAAAATTTTTCATGAAATAGCTAAACGCTCCCCCTTCCTGTATTTTGAAATAGACTAAAAATCCCCTATATTTTAATAAATTCAGTGTTAAACGAAAATAGTGCATTTAGACTTTATCTTTTGACCTTTTTATGGCCTTTAATTGACAAAAATACCCTTGTATTTTGTTAAAATGACCTTGGTCAGATTTACTTATTTTTAGTAATTTTTTTGGCATTTTCACCCCTCCTAAAAAAATTAAATAATTTTGTTTTTAGCTGAGCTTGCTTTGTTAGACATTGGTAAGTATCAAAAATTAAGATTTAATACTTTATGTTAATTTTCTTATTTTTAAAGAAACTAAATAAAAATAAAAATTTAAATATTTTTTAAATCCAAGCAACGACGATCTACCATGTGGCAATAGTTGCGTCCTCCAGTGGCAATTTGACTGCCATCGTCGCCCAAATACGACGTGGGCGCATCACCCTTGAACTCCTGTGCTGGGTGGATATTAATATTATTTAATTATTATTTAAAATAATATTTACTTTTTATAATATATATTTAAAATTTATTAAACCAAGTCCTTATTATCTTAAAAAAAATTAAAATCTAACAGTAAATTAATTTGTAGACATAACGATTCTTATATCATATAAAAAGATCCAACGATCATTAAAATAAAAAATAATTATAATATATAAGGACATAAGTCAATCTCTTGGTAAAAAAAATAAAATAAAATAATGCCCTTAGCGACATTTAACAGAGAGAGGAGGAATTAAGCTACGTTCAAAAAATTATAGATAGTTTTTAGCCTATTTAAAAACACATATAAGATTTTATTTTATTTTTTCGGTAAACATAAACTATAATTCATTGGTATAGTTTTCTAAGATGAATTTTAATCATGAAACAAAAAATATGTTTGGTGTAATTATATATAAATTTTTTATAATTTGAGTAATTACATTTATTACCCAGGAGTTTGCATTTATAGGTCTATTTATTAGTCAAAATTCACTGAATTTGTTTGTATTAACAAAAAAAAAAAAAGATTTGATATTTAACCTCAATTGACTTGTTATTGACTTATTGCGAGTCAAGCAATTTTTTTCTGTTTACACTATCCTTATAACGGTGAAAATATATCTCCTTACATGCATTAACGTTTGAAGATGTGTAAGAGTAATTTGGTCATGAAAAGATTTATTGATATGCAATAAATCAGTAATAAGTTAATCGGGGACAAATACAAAATTTTATCTGATTTTATTTATATCGATAAATTCGATAAATTTGACCTAATATATATATTTATTTATTAAACGAAAATAAATATTAGAGATACTAAATGTCGATTATTTTATAAAGATTTGCTACCCAAACACTTGAAATTGAGAATTTTCGAGAATTAAATTCCTAGGAATTGCATATTTTGTGTTAGATTTCATTCCCTTTAAACAAATGTAACATAAAGATATTTGATATTATAAAAGGTATATAGTTTAGATAAAAATAAATAATTTTTACAAATATACATATTTATTGTTTTGATATCTCATTATTATATAATAATGTCAGTTGTTTTAATTTACCATAACATTAAATACATACTTAAAATACCCATAAATCCATGTAGGTAGTATTCACTACTCACACTATTCAAAAGGAAAGTAATCATTACTCAAATTGATAGTACAAAATTTTAGAATAATCAATTTGGTCATGCGTTTGAATTTGGTCCAACATTTGATTATTTATTTTATTTTTTATATAATATTTATCTCATTTCATATGAACTGTTATGATTTATTTATTATTTTATATTGTTGAATGATATATTATTTAATTTATCAAGATGGCGATATAATTATATATGTAATTATCACTTACAAAAAAATAAAACCCCTTATGAGAAAACTTGTAAATAATAAATCGTAAATTATTTAGATGAAAATGTTTTTGAATATTCATAATTCAGTATGGTTAGAAAGAGAAGAAAAGAAAACAATATAATTAAAAAAAAAAAGAAATTCCAAAAACAGGGTAGTGGATCACGAGTCTATTAATGAGTATATTGGTTAATTACATACTCGATTTCAGAAGAAAAAAAAAACTAATTAATCTTAATTTACAATAGTAAATGAGAATATTCCATTAAAATTTAGGTCATGTTACGTCACTCTTATACATATTAACCAAAATAAGCAATAATTTGTAAAATTATTGGACAACATAAGAATATAATGACATCAACATTATTAGTAGTAATCACCACGTGAATTTAGAATCCAAAATCCAATAAGATCCGATCATAAATAGAAGTCCCATCAAAATAGTAAAATCCAAAGATAAGAAAACATCCCGTTGAAATCGTAAGTGACGTAACACCACCCAAACAAATATTTATCCAAATAAATTACCAATAATAAATCATATACGGTAATATCAGTATTTATAATAATTCATAAAGCAGTGGGGTTTTCAAGAATTTTATGAGCTGTAAATATACCAAGACAAGTTGTCAAAACGCCATAAATATGCAGTGTAAATTTTTTACCATTTTTACAACAATTATTAATTAATCAAAGTTAAAATGGTAATATTAATTTTAAATTAGAATTAAAAAGGGGGTCCCACCACCACACAAAATTTTTGCCGAATTTTAGACAAAAATAAAAAAACTAAAAAAGAAAATGGTGGTCCCCACACGCATGTGCCAACTGTAATCCTTTCATTTTTCCCTCCTCTCCAAACGCACGCACTCTCTCTCATCCCTTTTATGGAGAGAGAAAACACACACTACACACACTACTGCTTTTCTTTTCCCTTCTCCCTCTGTCGTTTGTTTTTTTCCTTTCCCAGCCGCTTTTGTTCTCCCTTTTACGAAATTCTCCCCAATTCCTCCCCCGTAATGATATAACGCAGACGAGGACACAAATCCGCCTATACGTTTCTCGTCTGTACGTGCATACGTGTTTTCCTTCCCCCTCGTTCTCTCCTCTGTGTAGCGCCAAGATTTTAGCCCGGACACGTCTCAGAATTTTCGTTGGGAACCCCGAAAGTTTTGGAATTCCCTTCTGGAAACAAGGGAGGAGGAGGAGGAGGATTTGTTCTGTTGGGGGGTTTTCTTTTGAATGGCGTCAGGGTTGTTTTTTCTCGCCTTGTGTTCGCTTTTAGCGACCGTTGGCCGTTCCCAATCCGGTGATGCGGCGGTTATGCAGGAGTTGAAGAAAAGCCTGAACGCGCCGATTCAACTCGGGTGGGGCGACGCGAACCCTTGCAACTGGAAATATGTTCAATGCTCCAGGGACGGGCGGGTGACCCGGATCCAAATCAAGAATCAGAACCTCCAGGGCTCTCTTCCCTCGACCCTTAACAAACTCAGTTCTCTACAAGTTTTTGAAGTCCAAGACAACCACCTCGGCGGGCCGGTCCCGAGCTTCTCCGGGTTGAGCTCGCTTCAGTCCGTCATCCTTAGTCGAAACAATTTTACCTCCATTCCTCCGGATTTTTTCGATGGGTTGACCTCGTTACAAAGTATGACCTTGGATTACAATCCCTTTAGCTCCTGGGTTATTCCGGATGGTCTTAAGAGTGCCACCACCTTGCAAGCGTTTTCAGCAACCTCAACTAACATTACCGGGCCTATGCCGGATATTTTCGGGTCCGATAAATTCCCAAGCTTGACTGTTTTGCGTTTATCGTACAATAATCTCGAGGGCCCGTTGCCGTCATCATTTGCTGGCTCTTCTATACAGTCCTTGTGGCTCAATGGTCAGAAGAGTAGTTCAAGATTGAATGGTTCTATTGCTGTTCTGCAGAATATGACTCAATTAGCTGTGGTTTGGTTGCATGGAAATTCATTCTCTGGGCCCATACCGGATTTATCGGCCTTAACTCAGTTGCAGGATTTAAGCTTAAGGGACAATAGTTTGACGGGTCCAGTGCCTGACTCTTTGGTGGGATTGAAATCGCTTAAGGTGGTCAATTTAACGAATAATATGTTGCAAGGGAAAACTCCCAAATTCAGTGGCTCAATACAGGTGGATATGGCAGGCCTTAACAGTTTTTGTTTATCTGTTCCTGGGTTGGAATGTGATCCACGAGTAAATATTTTGCTTGATGTGGCGCGGGATGTAGGTTATCCAACTTCATTTGCTGAGAATTGGAAAGGAAACGATCCCTGTACTAATTCATGGAGGGGGATCACCTGTAGCAATGGTAACATCACTGTGGTAAATTTTAATGGAATGGGACTTGTTGGGACGATCTCCCCGAGTTTTTCACAGATCACATCGCTGCAGAGATTGGTTTTGTCGAATAATTACTTGTCTGGAAAAATTCCGAATGAGCTAACCAATCTGCCCAACCTTGTTCTGTTGGACATTTCAAATAATGAAATTTACGGAAAAGTTCCACCATTCCAGAGTACTGTGAATGTGAAGACTGATGGAAATGTGAATATTGGGAAAGATACCCCACCTCCGACGAGGCACGGAGGAGATGGGAATTCACCTGGTGGTGATGGATCAGGAAATAGCCATGGGAAAAAATCTTCGAAAGGGGTGATTGTAGGCTCAGCAGTTGGTGGAGTTTGTGCTTTTCTTGCTGCTGGGGGATTGGTCTTCTGCCTTTATAAACGCAAGCAGAATAGGAAAGTTAAGTCTCCTAATACAATGGTCATACATCCTCGCCTCTCGGGGTCTGATGATACTGTTAAGATCACTATTGCTGGTTCAAGCGCCAATGGTGGGACAACCGGAAGCTCTAGTAATGGGAGCAATGGGCAAAATGACATTCATATTGTTGAGGCAGGTAATATGGTGATTTCTATCCAAGTTCTGAGAAGTGTGACAAATGATTTCAGTGCAGAGAACGTACTGGGAAGAGGTGGATTTGGAACTGTTTATAAGGGGGAGTTACATGATGGGACTAAGATTGCGGTTAAGAGGATGGAATCTGGTGTGATGAGTGAGAAGGGTTTAGACGAGTTCAAATCTGAGATTGCTGTCCTCACTAAAGTTCGACATAGACATTTGGTTGCTCTTTTGGGTTATTGCTTAGATGGAAATGAGAGGCTGCTTGTCTATGAGTACATGCCTCAGGGGACACTTAGTAGGTTCCTGTTTCACTGGAAGGAAGAAGGGTTGAAGCCCCTGGAATGGACGAGGAGGCTAATTATTGCACTGGATGTTGCTAGAGGTGTTGAATACCTCCATGGTTTGGCTCAGCAGAGTTTTATTCATAGGGATCTTAAACCATCAAACATTCTTCTTGGAGATGATATGAGGGCTAAAGTTGCAGATTTTGGACTTGTCCGGCTTGCTCCTGATGGGAAAGCTTCAGTTGCTACTAGGTTGGCCGGAACATTTGGCTATCTAGCACCAGAATATGCAGGTAACTTTATCTCTTTGGTAATTGTTTTCTTGTAGATTCATATGGTCTGTATGTTCTACATAATTTCCTTAGTTTCTGTGCGGAAAATTTTCTTTTATATGTTTCAACCTTTTTGCATCACCAAGGAGTTTTTTTATATCTGGTACACCCGTCTGAACTATTTCTTTCCTGTGTAGATGGCCATAAACCTGTCAATGTTGTTATTTGCTTCTAAATCTCGCTAGCTTTTCCTTTGTATATCCCACATTTGATTTGAATTTGTGACACCAAGAGACGAAATTCATATCTATTTCTATTTGGAGTTGAAGATTCTGGTTCTAAAACCTGACTGGCAACTGTAAAAATGGATACAAAAATTAACGATTATTGGAAACAACTTCCTCTTTCAGTTTGATTCTTTTAATAATTATGATTACAGCAACTACCTAATATAAGATCAGGTTTTTTCTGTATGAGGGCTAGAAGATATTGGCATCTCTCTGTGCAATGATCTACATCCATGATCCAGCAAATTAAAATGTGACTTTTGCCTCTTAATGGATTTTCAGGAAGAGCAACCAATCATCGTATCATGCGACCTGTGTTTTACATGTGCGTCATTTGTTTTCTTGCAGCCATTTTCTTTCGTAGCTTTCTAAGTTGACTTTGAAGTATCAGTTTCCCATGTTTAGACTTTTGCTTTTGCTTGATTTGTTTGAAAACGGTTGCATGTCAAATTGAAGTATGTTTATTCCTGTGCATAATTGGACAGTGACGGGCAGAGTGAGTACTAAGATCGACGTCTTCAGCTTCGGAGTTATTCTGATGGAGATGATCACTGGAAGAAAAGCTCTGGACGAGACATTGCCAGAAGATAGCCAGCATCTGGTGCCATGGTTTCGCCGCATGCTGATCAATAAAGATGCGTTCCCCAAAGCGATTGATCCAGCCATAGACCTTAACAAAGAAACACTTGCTAGTCTGAGCACCGTTGCCGAGCTGGCTGGCCACTGCACTGCTAGAGAACCTTTTCAACGTCCTGATATGGGGCACGCAGTGAATGTTCTTTCTTCTCTGGCTGAGCTCTGGAAACCATCAGAACCTGCTGATCCAGAAGACTTGTATGGAATTGATTATGATATGACGTTACCTCAAGCGCTCAAGAAATGGCAAGCCCTCGAAGGAATGAGTGGAATGGATGCTTCGTCTTCCTACCTGGGAAGCAGCGACAACACTCAGACTAGCATACCGACTCGGCCATCTGGGTTTGCAGATTCATTTACATCAGCAGACGGACGATGAGACGCACTGAAGAAGAAGGTTTCTATCCCAGATTGGAGCTGTATATGGGGGTGTGACTGTTATATAATTTCTGCTATCTATTCCCATCCCTCTCTATCCTTAAAATCCGTGTCTTGCAGTGATTGTTTTTTTAGATTTGGTTTTAACAAGCTGCTCCTCCCTTTTTAGCCATTTTCAAATGCAAATAGCTCTAGTTTTGGTTGTTTTTCTCTTTTTTTTCTTGTTTCTTTCTTTTAATTGGGGGAAAGGATGAAATTGAGGTTTGTTAAAATCCCGTTTGTCTTTGGTTTAAAACTGAAAAGTGTAGGTTCCTGACTGTATGATGTATGCATGTATGTGGTTGTTTGATTGGTGAGATGCATGTATGTAGTGGTGGAGTTTCAATGTCCGTGTATATATGTAGAATAGAATGTTCCAAAAGTTAGTGGGTATATTTTAATGTGGCATAATTAATTTATATGTATTTTGAAGAAGAAATATAATATTTTGTTCAACAACTACTACTACTAGCAGTACATTTCGCTCTTGAAAGGAATAGAGAATAGAATAGAAGAAGGGTGGTTGGTGGTTGGTGGTGGTGGTCGTCATTACAATAATTGTCAAGTGATTATTTATGTATGGGATAGAATAGAAAAAGAAGAGAATGAATATAGTGTTTGGTGTGGATGAAGATATTATTATTGTCTGAGATGAATGAGACAGGGAGAGGTGGTGACACGTCTGCTCATCTCTCTATATAGTCTATTGTTGCATGAATTAATAATAATATTCCGTTTAGAGGAGTGAGAGTGAGAGTGTGGGGAGTGGGGTTACGTTACGTCAATCTTCCATTTCGTTTCCTGTCTTTATATAAATACAAGATATTGGGGTGACTCTGCAGATTTAGCGCCGATAATTGCTTTCATTAATTATTCTAATGTATGTTGGGGTTGCTATCCTCTCTCTCTCTCTCTCTCATCTCTTTTGGTATTATTATTAGTTTTGACTCTTTCTGTTTGGATTTGGTGGTCACGTCCCTGAAAGCGATTTTCAATCAAATAAAAATTGGAGGGGGCCTTGGGATTTACACCTTCCCCCCTCATTATTGCTTTTCTTTCACTTTTCCACTTCTCCTTCCCCCTACTTTCTCTACTCATTTTTCAAACATACATATCTCTCCTACCCCTGGATAATTACACTCCAGCTTTGCTAATATTACACATATCTTTTTGTAATTTAAGAAATTATATCTAATATTTTGAGGTTTGTTTTTGTCTGATAATTAAATTCATTTTTTAGTCAAATTTTACATAAATTTGTTGATATTAACAAAAAAAACGTAAGCAAAATTCAGGAATGCAAAATGTAAATTTCAAATCATATGAAATTTATGTTTAACTACACCAAATCTGTCTATCTATTAGTCAAAATTTATTAAATTTACTGATATTAACAAAAATAATTGGAGCAAAATCTAGAGGTGTAAGATGTAATTTTTCAAATCATAAGAAATTTACGTGTAATTATATGAGACCTCAGAGGAGGGAAGTGTATTAATCCTTTTATTTTATCCCCCCACCAAAAAGAATAATTAATATAAATAAAACCTTTTTCTTAATAACAATTTTAGAGTAAGTTGTGGACATAGTTCATGACTTTAATTTTTTTTGTTAGAGTTGCAAATGCAGTCCATGATATCAAGCTAAAATATTTTTTTTAATACTTGTTATTATTTGTATAACTTTTAATCATTAATTATAAATATAAATATTTTATTAATTAAAAAAAAATTAATTAATTGTTACAAATATTATTTATAGTCTATGACCCCATATTGACAAGCCATCCTCAATCTTTACCATGCTTTTTAATATGATATGTCAAATCCTGTTGATCCTTCACAGTTTGTATAATATACTTTATTTCATATGTGGAGTGGCATTTCACCTGTCCCAAATTATGCCTAATTCTATAAACACTCTTATTCTTTATAAAATTACGGATATATCCCTTGAGGGGTGTTAGTGTAATGTATTTAAGGGGTGTTTGTATAAAACTTTGCTGTTGAATATGGGGTGTACTTGTAATTACAACTACAACCTCAATGACTATTCGTAATTTTATGAAATATAAGTAGTGTTTGTGTAATTTGACCTAATTTCAAGAGTTGTTAATATACTTTATGTATTAAATTATGTATACATGTCTAGTATATTTGATCCGCTTATAGAAAGAAGAGCAAATTACAATTAGCTCATCTGACATTTGTTATAATTACAAATGCTCCCTCATTATTTGAAAAATTATTAATACCCTTGCGGTCTCTAACAACTAATTCAATTCGTTAGTCTCTATTAGTTTTCATCCATTTCTTTTGTTGTGAACTTACCAAAAATGTTCTTATGGGTTATGAATTATAATTTAATTAAATTTTTAAAATTTTGTAAAAAAATATTATGGATTAAGTGGATATTTTTTTAAAATTTCTCATCCATCTCGTTCAATTTTTTTAATATTTTTTATTTTTTAAAAAAAATATCACGAAAATAAAATTGATAATTTCAAACCTCTATTTAAAAATTATATAAAAAAATATTTATAATTATATCAATTTTTTCAAAAAAAAAACTCGTTATAATTTGTCCAAAAAAGAAATAAATTGGTTGTGGACGTGGCGATCCCAAATCAACATCAATCAATTTGTTTCCACCAGCCTTAATTGTTGTTGTTCACATTTAGGGCTACACGAAACTAACCTAACCCAACCCAACACAACCTCTTCATTTATTGCAGCCACCAACAACAACACAACAGTCCGCCGGCGGTGCGAAAGGCGGAAGGCCCCACCCACGACACTACCTCTTCATTTATTCCCTCACCAAATCTCTTTACGATATTTTTGCCACAACATTCACCGGCGGCGACCGCCCTTTATATTTTTTGTTTGCAATCAATTGTTAAAGCCCAGGGGGACCCGCCGCTGTCTGTTTCTGCGTTGATGGAGCAATTAGTATACGTCGGAGCTACAAAATTTAATTTAGGATGATGTTTTCTTGTATTTATTCCGAGTTTGTATGAATGTCACATATGGTTAAATCGGGTAAGTTTTATTTTCATTCATGTGAGGAATATCACTTCAGTCCATTAACCTCGAAAGGTAATAATGTGAGGAAAGACGAGGTTTCTTATTTGTTCGCTTTGTACATGGCAGAATTTGAGCTACAAGAATCCTTGAAGACTGTATAAAGTACGAATCTCCATTGAGCTTCCAAAAGAATGTTCAAAGTACAAAGAAGAAAAGGGAGGGGGAAAAGCAAATCATATAAATTCGATGGGTGTTTGAGTGAATTTTATAAGCTCCACAAACATTTAAGATATTTAAAATTTACAAGATGTTATAAAATATTTATAGGCTTTTTATTAAAAGAGCTTATAAGCTCAAACGATAAGAAATAATTAATTTACAAGTGCTTTTAAAAGGACTCCTCACCTCAAACTTTAAATAAGCTTCTCGAAATTAGTTACAAAACTATCATTATACGTTTTCATCATTTTATTTCATTCAGACACACTGATATCAATTAGAGCTGCATCAGGAACATAAAATATGCATAAGCATGCCAATCCTTTTAACAGATGAGCAAAATCTCCAAACATGATGACAAGCTATATTAGGAAATAAGAAGATCTTAAGCTCCTTCAGATGCTTCTAAGTTCTAACCCACCATATCTCAACTTGATATGTCAACCCACCTAAAATGTCATATTACAACACAAAATCCAACAGCCTCCAGAAGTATGTGGTTCCTTTTTGAATCATCTTTTCTTAAAACCATATTTTTTGCGTTCATAGAATAGATCTGTTTTTGCACTTCCTAGATTGACTATTTTCGGACAGCCGTCCCGATCTTTTTCTTGCTGTGTGCACTCTTTGCAATAGTATGCATCAGAGATCCCCACCCCTCCACATATGACACAGCGACCTTGGAACGATCCATAGTTGCATTCATCGCAAACTCGGACAAGGGTGCAAGGTCGCACGTAGGAATCACAGATCACACATTTTCCATCACATTTCTCACAGAGCCGTCCAATTGCTATTCCAGGCTGCTTTCGGCACATAATCAAATCAGGATGATGCTTGGCCATCTTTCTTCAGAAACCCTTGCACGCCCAATGAACTTGATGAAAACCTATATCATCAAGCAACAAATGTTTACATTAGTCGGTAACTGTGCAAAAAAAATATATTAACAAACTACTTCCATTAAACAAAGATTATATGAATGTGTACAAAAGGCACGATATTTGCAGTCATCAAACAGCAGCTTCACTAAATTCCCTAGGGGACAGAGGCATGAATCTCATCTATGTCTCCACCAATAACTTTTCCCAAGAGCAGAAACAGAAAAAGGTGAACCAACAGAATTCTAGCCATTTTTCCTAGGTTTCATACAGCCAAAACAAACTTTTATTATTCTCAAGTAGGGATGGGAACGAGTTGGGTCTAGGGTGGATTTGCCAAAACCCAAGACCCAGCCGACCAAGAAGTTATTGAACCCGGCCCTGCCCCGAGATCCAGGGGATTGGCCCGGTGGCCTGGCGTTTAAAAATTTTAAAATATTAAAATTATATGTTTTTTAAAAAAACATTCCCATAGCTTTATAAATATGATATAATAATATTATTAAAAGGTTAATTTTTTTCTAATGAATTTATATGTGCATGTTTTAGCTTTAAAACATTAAAACTTTCAAAAATATGTGTTACTTATATACATTAAAACATCTAAACATATTTTATATTATTATTTTAATTTATAAAAACATCAACAATTCTGAATCATATGTAAATATAAATAAAATATACCCATATTTTTTCATATATGTATAAATACACATTATATAAGTATATATAAAAATATAAAACATATTAAAAGGACTAAGTTTGGGTCAAGTTCGAAACACCAAGACATGACAACCGCCACGGACCCAATTATAGCTTCAAAATCCGGTCCATCCCTACTTGAATATGAGGTGCAAAAGCATAATAACACCCCATCCCATCCCCAACTCTTTGCAAAGGAAAAAATAAAAAAAACATGGAAAGAAAAAACTTCTCATCCAGAATAACAATAGCAAAACTTCAGCCTCTTACAATTTTGAATAAGAGCAAACAAGGGCGTTGAAGCATGAGAGATATAAATAGGACAAAAAGGCAAGACCCTTTCGAGAAAACTTATTACCCAACTTATGTTTGTAAAAGGACATAATACAAGAACCAAAAGGATATATTATGTCTACTGGTTACTCATTCTATACAAAAGAAATGGACCTATACCACATCCCATTGACATCACCCAAGGCATGGACACATTTAACCATCAAGGCATCAAACAAATAACTGCTGCCAGCAGCACTAATGTTGAAAAGTTAAGAGTATTACATTCCATGATGTATGAATAGAGTTAGAATATGTAATAATCTATTTACTATTTCACAGAGACATGATTAGCTAAATTATTACATGTGAACTATTCATCTTTATTCTTTTATCAACTTTTATACTGATCGAGTGATCTAATTCAATGATCATCATTACACATACACCGTTTCTCTTCATTCATGTCATGCCATGCTGGAGAACTGGTTTTTCCTAAAAAAAGGGTCCACTGGGATATCAAGTATGCATGGACTGGGTATGCAGATGTCTCATAAACAGCACATTTTTCATCTACGCAATAAAGGAAAGGAAATTAAGATTCAAATTTATTTAGCACATGAACAAGAACACAAGAGAAAACCGTATAGTGTGGTCAGGCAGGGGGGAAAAGAGATGTAAAGAAAAATTCAGTTGAGATTCTCAGTGCAATGGTAATGGTGTTTGTTTAAGAGAAAAATTCATGGGCGTGTACATGGACATACGGCATTTGTGCAACTCAGTTCTGGTTGACATGTTAATAAACATGTACAAGAAGAAACCCCCTTAACTTCTGTAGTATTTCCTATGGGGTTTTCTCAAGGTGTGAAATTAAAGTAGGCACCAAGAAACACATATAATAGTTCCTCAGTTTCAAAAACACCAGCCCAAACCTAATGCATGTCATCCACAACAAGGGACCTCATTTGTTATCAGCGGTGGGATTTCTATCTATAATGTTGAAATCAAATTAAGTTATCAGTGTGTCAACAACACCTCTGAAGCACACAAATGAATGATATGTATGGGTTAATTGCAATATAGTCATCCAATTGTATGCTATTGTTTTGTCAAACATATTAATGAGAGAGATTTATGATTTTAATAGTTTGTTTCTGTTTCATTTTTTATGTTATTTCTTTGGTCATGTTGGGTAACAAAGATCTAGATTCAATAGTTCTATACACGTCATAAGTCTATGCAACCTGATTACTTCTCCCAAATCACAAAGTCCATGCATAATTACATAACAATCAGCAAATAGCCTGCTCCCCCACTTCTCACCTTATAGATAATACTCCTATAATTTGGAACACAAGAACGAAAAATACAATGATCAATGAAAAATCAACGACAGCTAAAAATAACTAAATTTCACAAACATACAGATATTCCCATCAAATACCAAAGCACATCTGTAACTGTCAGCAGCAAAACTGTTTCTCTTCACGTGTCCATGAAAAATACCCCAAATTCGTATATTATCGATACCTAAACCCATGAAATTGAAAAGCATGACCAAACTAAACAATAAAACTCTTACCTTACCTTAAGCAAGTGTCCTCCAGCAACTAACAAAACCTGAAAGTCCCAAAAATCTAATGTTAGCTCAGTGAACGAAAATATGAAAGAAAAAGTGGAGGCAGCGGCGGTACAAAGACGTCGCCGCCAACCACACGCTCCCGACCATCAAAATAGATCTTCATTGGAGCGTGCGCGGGCGGAGTGGCATGAAGCAAAATCTCACCTCAAAATCGGAGAAAAGCTTAGAAGAATTCCGGAGGAAGAACGCCGGCGAGGAAGCAGGAAGGGGGTGTTATGAGAGGGACACTGATTTGTAATTAATAGAA
>NC_026146.1:14501463-14563852 GCF_000512975.1 Sesamum indicum | reverse complement strand
GGAAAAGAAAATTCTCGAGAGCTCGTTCGGAAAAGAGAATAAGGGCACAAAGAACAAATACGATACCGTTTAATCGTCTAATCAAAAATCGAATAAGGGATCTTGTTGGGGTGAACCGACTTGCTAGACCGAAATATCATGGCTTGCTTTCGTGGGCGATGACGTAATACTAAGCCCGGTTTGGTTCTATTTTCAGCTAAAATTTTTTTAAAAAATAAATTCTAGCGAATATTACTACTAAAGCTAGAAAGATAGATTAACATGTATTTTTGCTCATTTTTTACCGAAAGAAGGATCACCTGGAAGCCGTACTCGTTGCCGTTGGATTTGGGGCTAGGGTTTTAAGAGTTGGGTTTGGGGAGAAATGAGAGAGGAGGAAGAAACGAGAAAGAAAAGAGAGAAAGAGAATGGCTTTTGGTTGTATTATTATTATTATTATTATTATTTTATATTGTGGAATCGAATTATCAAAGTTTTATATAGATGTAGTTGAAATTAATATATGTTGACAATCTGCAGAATTTATATATTTATAATTATTATTATAGCATTGATATAACTTACATTGTTGAACAACATGGGTTAGTCGGGCTATCAAAATTCAGATCAAATCATTAGATATGATCAAACTTACAGAAAATATATTTGGTAAAGTTTTAGACTTATTGAATATACGGATGTCGGGATATCGTACTCGAAACATAAGAGTAATCATTCAAGACGGTGTATCGTTGAATCAGGCCATGTGATTTTAAATCATACCACCTGATATGATCTAATGGACACAATCTTGTATATATCCAAATTTAGTATGAATCGGGTGCCCAAATTTTAAGATATCGTAATTATTGATTAAACTTTTTTTATCTCATTATATATATATAATAAAATAATAATTCGAATTGTTCAACCATCATCATCGTCATTATTATTATTATTAGATTAATTCATAGAAATTACTAAATTTTGACATAAATTTATAAATAATAAAATAGATTGCATAATAGATAGTATGTATCCTGATATAAATATAAAACTCAAAAATAGATATAAAAATCATAAGTGAATTACTTGTCAATTTAAAAAAAAAAGTATAACGTAATACAAATATATATTAAAAAATATAACATAAAGTTTATATATGTCATATTAAATAATAATTTTAATTACAAAAAATATTATAATTTACTAAGTTGTTGATTAAATTTATTTTTGTATAAAGATTAAATATATAAATAAAAGTACCATAATTTATTATTATCCAAAATAAAATGTATGATATTATTAATAATTATAATATATGGTCAATTTTTATTATAAAATTGATCAAATATTAAATATATAAAAAATTAAAAATTAAAAATATATATAAAAATAAAAGAAATAAAAAAAGCTTGCGAGCTTATGAACAGAAATAATTAAGCTCGATCTCAAGTCGAGTTCAAAATCGAGCCGGCTCGACTCATCTGCCACTCCTAAGCGTGAATATGAAACAATGGCATTTTCAATTTTGCAAGTTGGAAGTACAGTCGTCTTGATTGCTTCAGCGGCGATACATGTTTGCTACATTGCTAATTTTGATCTAATGAATCTTTTCAAATAATTAATTCCAAGTAAAAAAGTAACCTTGAATTAAAATAGTAATATGTCAAATGGCAAATGTATGTGTTCTTCACTTTATTTTCAACCTTAAGAACTGGAGACAAAAAAAACGTCTCATTTCATATGATAATAATGATGCTTAAATTATGTAAATACTGTGTGTCTTTGTGTAAGAGTAATTATTCATCATGATACATTGACTACATTAATTTAATTAAAAATACATCCTATGACAAAACTTATCTTCATTAATGCTACATCAATTTGTCAGAATGAAGTCCAATCCAAGTTAGAGTTTAGATTACCTGCAGAAATTCAAGAATATGTCCATACCTAAGATGCCAAAACCCCCCAAGTGTGTGGAGAAGAAAAGAAAGGCAGCTAAGAACAGAAGGCTGAAAAGTTGTCCTCATTACTAAATAGCTGAAAATGTAATGAGACAGAAACTACAGCTCAATTCAGTCTTGGGGAAAAAAACTTCACCTAATGTGTAAGTATACAAGATCATAAGCAACAAAAAGTAGCAGGACGTAAAACGAGTTTAGAGAGAAAAGTTTAATCGTCTCCCTTCATCCTGCGGATATACGTTGAGATCTTGTTGATATTTGCCGCTCTTTACATTTGCCTTCGACTCATTGCCTTCATCTCGAAAGAATAAACCTTTGAAACTTCCCGCGCTATTTCTCTTTTACCTAAACCTTTGAAACTTCAGCTGCTTTTGCCGGATCATGGGTATCGTGATCTTCTTCCTTTGTAATTGCAGCCCCTCCACTTGTTTGATCTGTACTCCCGTTGCACTCTTGCTTCGGAACTTGAACGTCGGCTTCTTCAATACCGTTTGATTTCCCTGCACCATGGTGCTCTGACACTGCTGGTGTCTCTATGATAGCATTTTCAGATGCCATGGTTGGTGCGGGCTGACTTGAAGAATTATTGGAATTTTGTGATGGAAGGAAAACTCCTGTGCCAGGGACTGGCAAACGGACTGGGGTATGCCTTGGTGGGGCTGTGACGCATCCGGCAGAAGCAGGCGGTAGAGCAACTGGTGCAGGAAACACTATGCCGGTTGCTACAGGGGCAGGAACAAATATTGGTTGGATACTGTTTGGTGGGGGAAGCTGTTGGCGAGCAGTTGGGGCAGGCAATACACCAGTTGGTGGAACAGCGCCAAAATGCTTTGCAGCCACAGGGCGAATATGACTTGGGGACCTGCTGGGAGGTGGGGCCCAATTGGAAGAGGGCGCTGAAGCAGAGGGGAAGCGATGGACATCAGCAGCGTTGATTTTCTTAGGTTGTGATTTTACCAATGTAACAAGTATACGCTGCTTGCGGAGGGAAGGTATTGCATGTCTGGTAAAATCTGCGGATCTCCCTTGCATTACAAGCATAGATCTGTACATGGCAAATAGATTACACACAACTGACATGACAGGAGAAACTGAAGGCAGTGAACAAGAAATCCGTATTCCAGTTCTCTTGAGGAGAGAACTAAGACCAGCAAGAAAATCTGTTTTAAAAGGAAGACCAAATGCTGCTCCAACCAAAAATAAAAATTGTGGGGTGAAGACAGCATATGTAATTCTTTAAACGATTATCATCAATTCCATGAAGCATCGTAAAAGTAAAATATGTCTGAAGCGTTTAAACATACAATAGAGTGAACATTAGAGGTAAATATAGTGAAGCAGAGAGAGCTAACTGAAGTACCCGGGTGTAAGGGAGAGTCTCAGAGCACCTCGATAGTCCCCAGGATGATCGACTGCTATTACCCTACCAAAAGACATCTCACACTCTGTTAAGAACAGAACACAGACAGGTCTTCCAAACCACTGCGGCCAGATATGAGGCTGTGAGTGGTCACCCTAGAAGTGTGAGCAGAGAAGTTAGATCTATTCAGCTCTGGTATCAAATCATCAAAAAATCCAAAGGAATGCTATCATGTTAAACCTCATTAAAGATATCAATAATGCACGAGTCTGGCTTGGTGCTGACAACTTGTTCAGCAAGCAACTGTTCAATAACATCTTGCAGTGAAGCAGGAATTGGCTCTGTTTTTAGATCTGCAAAATTTGTCCATAAGCCTAAAGGAGTTGTTTAATAGAAAACACACACACACATATATACATACAGAGAGAGAGAGAGAGAGGGAGGGAGCAGACAAATAGAGACAGCCACAATTGAAAAGAGATTAAAAGGATAGCTAATTTGCGAACATGCCTTTTCTTGAGGCCCCTGAAGCAGCTTCATCTTCAGGAGGCGCATCTGCAATGGGAACACCCAATTGAATCATCTCTCTTCCATGTCCCTTCATGGGTCTCTTCGAGATGACAAAGCTATGACCTGTTTTAGTGTAACAAAACAAATAGAAAGCATTTTACAAGGGAATATATTTTTGCAACAAAAGCATAGTCACTCAACTTTTATGCAATGAATTAACAGCTTTAGTGTAGCAAACAAAGAGAAAATGGTTTACATGTGAATGCACTGTGCCAAATAGTAATGCCTGAATATTTGTTCACAATGGGTAGGCCATACAATCTGAAAGACAGAATCTAGTTTTCAACAAGAGCGTTCTTTTCACTATAAATTAACAGTTTTGCACTGTTGTCAAAGAGGGGGGAAAAATCATTCGCCAAACTTATAAGGTAGCCAGCAGATTTAACACACTCTATAATGCTTGTAAAGCATTCAAAAGAAACAAAAAAATTGACCTGTACCATTTTCCTCTCACAAGTCAGACATGGAGAAGACTAGTTTTTGCCAATGAAGGAAATGAAATTAGCTTCGTAGAGAATTACTCTTTCTTGTAGAGACAATCTAAAACCTCTTTATCAGTTCTGTTCTATAATTGTAGAACTAGGATTAAGGGAGTCTTGGCAAAGGAAGAAACCAGGGATGTTGTCCTTGAGATTTTAACTGAAGTCCTAGCCTTAATGAAATCATAGGGATGACTTGACTGCAAGAGCAAAGAAAATTCCCATCACAACCAGTACCATCGAAAACAAAACATATATACATATTTGGATAAATCTATACGTTATAAAATAGAAGAAACAAGTTCGAGTTACTATAATACTTGCTAATTATCTTTAGCGGCCAAAGACAGCAGATCAAAATTTCAAGAAAGTCTCATCCCTTGAGCGGAAATTTTGAACTCTGTAATCATAAAACTGAGAGGAACAAAAGATCGCTTTTTCGAAGATATTCCCAAATCACCCATCCCTCGCTGGATTCGGAAGGCAAATTATGGAACACATCATTCTGATATTTCGGACCTAATAAACTTAGTGCTGACCAAGTTAGTCGCAATATTCCTAATTCTCAGCGGAGAAGCCTATCCAAAATGATAATTAGATGGACAAAAAAGTGATTAGTTATTCATGCCAGTCATTTGATAGCCCATTGGCATATTACCATACCAAGAACCTTTTGAGACTTGAAGCCAATACTATTCTAGTTAATTTATAAAATGTCAATGAAAGAAAAGGCTAGAAAATAAATTCCAGTCACTAGCATGAACTTTTTCTAGTTAACTGAATTCAATCAAAAATCATTTATTCTGACCTTCATCTACATTCGGAGGTAATTTTCTCACTTGACCATTTTCTCAGCTCCATAATTTGGTTTTCTGGGCCTTTTTTACTTTACCAAACACATATTCATTATAAATCCAGCAAAAAATCTTTTGCTGATTAGAAATGGAACATTTGTTTTTCCGTTAGTTTATTTTATTTTTTTCAATTTTCCAAGGCTTTCACCCTTAATAGTTAATTCCTTCACATTTCTTTCGCAACTACTAAAGCAAAAAAAAGGTTTTCTTCTAATTGAACGACATGTAACTAACTGGAGTTAAAACCGATGGCTTGCTCTAAAGTAGTGTTCCTTTGCTCTGACTTTTCTTCTACGAATTTTACTCCACAAGGTTAACTATGCCAACTGTTAAAGTGTTAACTAAAACAGACAAATAGAAAGTCCAAGGCAGGTGTAGTCCAGGTGTCACGAGGAGCAAAGCCCAACATCCCTTGTTTACTTGGTTACTTTTTTGTTAAAACCCACAATGAACTAGCAAAGGAGAGAACAAAGGAATAAACTAAAATATCAGGAAAATAATATGGCACACGAGTACATCCATGCAATGATCCAAAAGCAGAAGCAACTAGACTTTTAAGTCATAAATTGACAAACTTATAAGAAAAAATAGAGAAATAGAACCAAGAACTCCAAACATTCCACCATCCACAATTCAGGAATTATTTTATGGAATCAAGTGACTCAATCACCTAGCTGATTATTATGTCTAGAACAGATAAATTTAATTACTGGCAACATAATTATCTAACAACAGCAACAAGAAAAGTTGTCATACCATTGCACACGCGAGGAAATACGAGAAAATAATTGAAAAAAGCATAAATCAGGTAATGATACTTTTCAGTTCAATTATGAGACTATTATGATTGGAAAAAATACAAGCAAGAAAATGAACCCTCATAAATTGCTACATGAGCATGTTTTACTCATTTTATTACCCCATTCAAGGACAGAGAGACCTACTGAATCTCAATGAATAGGCTGAATGTGGAAATTGAAAATTAAAGAAAAAATAAAACTAAAATGTGACGGCAGGTTTTTCATAAGGTCATAACTAGAAGTAGACACCACTTACCTTGCAACTGCCCTCTCCTCCCAGCAGCTCTCAAATCATTCACCAAAGCAATAAGCTTTGATATTTCTGAATCATTAACTTGATCTTCATAAAGCTTCATTCCTTCAACTATGTTAACCTACATAACAAATTATTGAACCAAATCATGTCAAAGAACTGAACTCAAATAAACTTTCTAGGAAATAATCACACGAAGAGCAGAATATATTACTGATTTTCCATCGCATATCTCATTAGCAACAAAAGTTTTTGGAGAAACATCAAGATTCCGTTTCTCTTCTAGTGCTGATGCAGATGCATCAACACCGCAAGACCCTGAGAATGAGAGATATAACAGAATTAGAAAATGAAATAATGGACCAACCAGCAGCTTAAAAGGCACCAGATATGCACTAGATATCTCTATAAGAATTCCCCTGTAAAAGACAAAGATAATTATCATTTGTTTGCAAGTAACTCAACGAACCCTTCCAACTCACATGTCTGTACTTGATTGCGTTACTCAAATGGCATTTGCATAGATGCAGAGGCAAGAGTATCTATAACACCTAACGATGTTAACAAATTCCAATACCTCTCTCATTAAGTATGTTATTTCACACGCTCTAAAAGGATTATATTACCCGGAAACTAATCCTGCAGGTAATTCACATTTAAAATCTTCAAAACAATAAAAGAATTGGAGAGAAGAAACATAGCCAGAACGATAAGGAATTATCTCTGGAGTTGGAGCGCTAACTTCACCTTCAACCTCATCGGCGTGATGAACGGCTCCTTGCGTACTACCCTGCCTCGTTACCAAGCTATCCGCTTCAGATTTTTCATTAAGTTCTGTTACTTGACCAATAAGCAACAAAAATAACAAGTCAGGAATTTTTTTGGAACAGGAAATCTTTCCCCCACAAAAGTTATTTGTATATGGAATTGGAGTTAAAGACCTTAGGCATCAAGGATATAATATTGACCAAAAGAATAACTTGATTCAGTATTTTCAACAACCATTGATTCCATTTAGAAGTGAAGCAAGTTTCACCACAGTCTTTAGCCCACATTTTTAAGTGAAACCCCACTAATTTGTCAGAATGCCGGAGAAGTGGCTATAGAAGAATATCCATGTACTCTCAGAAAACAACTAGAAAATGTACCCCCTTCCTCAAGAGCAGGAGTATAAAAGTTTTCCAAGATAAAAAACATGAACGCACAGCCAATAAACCATAGCGTTACTTTCCATTATACTCCCTCACTAGTTTACATCCTTCTTATCCTTTTATGTCCTCAGAGACGCAGGGAATTGTAATCAAGTTCCATAAGATTTTTCAACACACGTATTGCTTTAACTCCAATGCCAAGATGTTACTTTCAATAACTAGTTAAACTAAAGTCTGTCAAGTGAACTTTAACCGTGTGTTGACTTTCCTGATACATCCACTTAAGAACATGCGCACAGACAGTCTATGACATTGCAAAAACCATTAATTCCTACATCCCCCAAGACAACTGCAATTTGCCTCAATACCAGAGTATATTCAATAGCCTTATCGGACAAACTTGCAGAAAAGTCCTGGTAGTGATATCTTTTGAGATACAAGGCTCCAGTGCTCCATTCTTACCATGATTGATGCTCTTTTTTCTTCTCAAGTACTGTATTGTGAATAATCAAATCCATAATTTTCTGACTCAATTTAGTACTAAAGATTTTACTATCTATAGAGCAATAATTTTCCAATTCCTCATTGCCACCCCACTTGAAGACAAGATTCTCTTTCATTTAGCAATGTTTTAACCTCTTGGTAACCGGAAAACCAATTTGGTTTATCAATAAAAGATGGTGCGGTTGCCAGTAATGGCGTCTCATCTCGAACAGGAGACCGCTAATGCAATTCGATTTTTAGCCATAAATGCAGATTGGATCATAAATGAACTGATCAAATCAGAGTAAGTCTGATTCCCTATTTAGCCAAATTTAGCTAATGATACCTTCTAATCAAACCACAATATCTAATAAACCTCAACTAAAGTTTTTTTCCACATACAACATCAATTATGTTCCTTCATTTCCCAAGAAAAAGCATAATCTCAGTGTATCTATGCACACACATGCTTATAGCAAACATGTCTATTCACAGGAAACACCCACATCAAAATACATTGCATTTTCTTCTTACCTTTCTTCTCCTCTTTCTCCTCCACTTTTGCTTTCTCCCCTCCATCCAATTTGTCGTTCACATTTAAATTGCTTTTCGCATACCCATTGTTCAGATCCTTCCCGTTCACCTCCCCTCCCAAATTGTGCACCTCAACACTTCCTCTTTGTCCCCTACCTCCTCTCCTAAACTCCTTCCCACCTCCCCCCATCCTCACACTCCCCTCAAATGCCACAGTCCTCTGCTGCCGCCTCCAACCCACCTGCTGCAGCGCATAAAGCACCTCAGCCACCGAGAAATACTGCTGCATATGCAAAATTGGGTTCCAATTACACCTCCTCTGCTGTATGGACCCTATCACACCATCATACTCCCCGGGGTCCCCCACTGTTCGCAAGTGGTGGCAGAGGGCGTCGATTATCGCGTTCGCAGCCGCAAATTCACCTCTCAACCACATCAAAAACCCTTCCCTCTCATCCATCTGATGATGCGGCTGCTGTTGCTGGTGCTGGTGGTTGTACCACTGCACTGGGATTTTCTCCGGCACCACCACAGCCGCTGATTGCATTGCCATACCACAATATATATCACCAACACCTTACAATAACAACACGAAGATCTCCTTCCCCCTCTCTCTCTATATATACACACACACTACCAACAATTCTCAGAGTCCCCGCAAAACATACATAAAATTATATATAATATCAATGCGTCCACTCATCCAAAGCCGATTTCAACTCATTCCGAGACGTTCAACAGATCTGGGATCCGGATAAATACGTAAAAAAACTGAAAGCTCTTGTAGATTATGTTAGCAGAGTGGTTGTGCAATGTGTGTGGAGGCAGAGGTAGTAACAACAGCAGTAAGGAGGTGATTTTCAGATCTGAGAATGACGTGAGAAGGTGGAAATTCACAGTATGAGTGTGTGAATGAGAGACTAAGATCTGAGAGAAAATGGCTTGTGAAGCACGCGTATGCAAGCTGGTCTTAAATGGTGGCTTTTTTTTCTTTTTCTTTGTTTCTGTTTCACTCTGTGTTTTTGGGTTTATATCTCTCTCTCCCCTCTCTCTCTCTCTACAACATTTTGCTGCTTCTAATCTTTTTATTGCCAAAATAAATAAATAAACAAAACAATACTTGTTTGGGAGGTTTTTTTTTTTTTTTTTTTAAAGACTGGGATTTTATGAAGAATATTCTGGGCAGTTGGGGGCTTGCGGACATGCATGAACACTATTGGCCGGTGCATTTCGTGGCCTTCGTGGGGTTAATGCAGTGTATACTAGACTGCTACGCCTATTTTGGAAGTTTCTCTCCACTATTTCATTTAAACATAAATAATTTATTGTAATTACAACGTCACTCCTTAAATTTTTGTATAATTATACATAAATATTATATAACTTAAAATATTACATTTAAGTACCTTAATATTTATTTCGATCTTAGTTTGTTAATCAACATTCACGGTTTGTTGACATCTAAAAAAACGAATGAAAATATATATTTATTTTAAAAATAATTTATTATTGAGCTATTGCAGGTCATATAAATCTCTTTTAATCAAATTAATCTTATACATACTTCTTCACACACTAATACATGTGATGGTATATATATTCACCCTTATAATAGTAGTTTGGTTAAAAAAATATTTATTTGACTTACAATAAATTTCTAAGTCAATTGTTAACAAATATTGATTTTCGTTCGATTTTTCTTTTTACTGATGTAAGCAGATTCTGTTATTTTTTCTAACAAACGGGTCTGTTTGACGAAATAAGTGTAAGGGGTATTAGGTATAAGTTCTCAAAACATAGAGAATGTACGTATAATTGCAGTGAAACTCGTATCAGTCCTTAAAATTTAATAAACTTCAGTGGAATATATTGATAATCTTATATTATAATTATTTTCAAAAAATAAAATATTATCTGAGAGCAAAAAAATGAAGGATGCGGTTCAACAGCTAACTCGTTTTTAGGAAAATTTGCTTTCCGGAATTTTCTCTCCGGAACTCATATTTATTTGACAGATTCTGCAAAAAATATTCCAAGTAATTCCTTGTTTGGCTTTTTTTTTTTTAATTTATGTTTTTCATTTTTGAAAATTTGATAAAAGTAAAAAAAAAATATTTATGTGTTCTCATTGAAAATATTTTACTATTACTCTTTTCTCGTATATTACTTTTTTATATGTCTTGATGTGTCATATTAACAATTCTAAGCCAATAAAAAAAATTTAACAATCAATTTAATTTAAATAAAAAAATGTATCCGATTTGACACCACCAGCAATAAAAAAAATAAGATATTAATTTGATACCTCTAAGAATAATCTTATCAACGAATATATTATTATTTTTATTTTATTTCGATAAATTTTAAATTTAAAGGATTTCAAATTCTTTAATTTTTTAATTTTAAACTATGTTTTATTGGACATATAAATCGATTTCAATTTTCTTTTAATTGAGCCATTTAAAATTATTTTTATTAAATTCGAATCCATCAATCCAGATGCACTCAGAGGTGAATTACTCCTCTCATATTGCATCTATACTCTTTTATCATTGAAAAGCACGTTTTTATTGTTTTAATTTTTTAGCCCGCTATTTGTTTATTTTTTAAATATTTCAGCAACTCCTAACTTTTTTTAAATGAAAAAAAAAAGTTTATAAGCTCTTTTTCCTAGAAAATGTAACAAATACTTTGTAATATCTTATAGAATTAAATACATTTTGTGCCTCTAAACTACGTATAAAGTGCATTTACCCCCCCTAAACTATAAAATATAACAAAATGCCCCCTCGTGACATCTTTTAAAATGCGTCTATTACAATCGTTTTCCTAAAACATAAGTTGAATTATTATAAAAAATTTAATTAAAATAAATACTACGCAAAATTTATTATTTTTATAATTAGTATAGGATTTGCATAAACTCTATAAATTTACAATTCTTATATCTTTTACATAATTGTTATAAGAGTTACATAATTTTTGCTTGTGTTGTTATATATATTAAATTTTTATTAAGATTAAAACATCAATATAATTTTAAAATATTACATCGAGCATATATATACACTGTAAAATATATAAATCTAAAATATAACTAATCTATAATATTTTATAATTTTTTGAGTAATGATATGATATATTTTAATTATGCAAATATGTAACTGAATAAAATTTTATAAGTTATATAACACACATTTGTATAAAATTATGTGCATTATGTACTTATATATTAATATGGTTGTAAGTAAGTGGCCCAAGGCGTAGTCCATTTGCGTGAGAAAAACTTCAGCTCAAGCGGAGTTTGATCGGATTTAAATTAATTGTGTGAGAAGAAAAATACATTGTTTATATTATATATTTGAATTTTTTTTATTTACATTGGGTTTCAACAGATTCAACCAATTATATAATAAAGTGTAATATTTCAGCAGTGATTGGTTATAATTCAGAAAATTTGATAAACCGTATATGGTAAGTGTATCACACTTGCTCTGTAATTAGCTTGGTTTGACAGAATTTGATTTGCGTAAGAATTTTCTCAATTATCGATGAGATTTCAGTTATGTTCATTTAAATAAAAAGACTCGTCACCTTTGATAACTTTAAGAATATATATATATATATATATATATATTTATAAAGTCAGTATTATGTACAATTAAACAATATCAAACATTGTTCTACACACTTAATATAATGTAAGCAATTGAAGCATACTCGAATGTATGCATAATTTAAAATTTTATTATATTTAATTAATTGACATAAAATGAATAACTTAATATAGTTGATAAAAGATTTGATTTTAAATGTATATAAATATGATATCTGTTATCCAACTAATTTTAGAATTTGATACTTTTGATGTTCCTCATGTAGGCTTTAATACTTTTGTGCAAAATTTTAGAATTTGATTTGGTAAGTAAAATTTTTAAATTGGAAGGAATTAACATTCTAGAAAATTAGGATTGAGTCAAAATTGTTCAAATTTTGGTCAAAACACTTCCTTCAAATATATATATATATTTATTAATATAATAGATTGGTCGGACAGATGTATTATTTATTGCTCGACTTATTGAAATACTGATATAATCATATAATTACCGCTTCTATCTCAAAAAAAAAAAAAATCTTTATCCTCAATAGATAATATATATAGATATACCAAAATCTTGTAAAATTGGAAGTCGGATACCGAATCAGAAATTTTCGTTCGATTTTGTTACGTACTGAATATCTGATTTATATCGATTTTGGTAAGCATACCAAATAATTTTATTTTTTTTTCAATTTTAGTATGTATTGTATATATGATTTGGTAAATATACCAAACTAGGAATTCTGATATTCACATAATATTCCATAAGGTGTATGATGACAATAACAACCAAACAAACAATGCATCTCCCACAGCCCACATATATAATAAGCATGTGTACTTTTTGTGAATATAATATAATATAGGGACCATAACTGCATCAAAAAACAAAACAAGGGACCACTGCTAAACTTGTCGTTGGCGTATCAATGCAAATCACTCAAACAAAACGTGCATTAACTATTAATCGTTCATAACCCAAATACACGTACATGCCTTCATTTTTAAGTTAGAGTAAATTTACACAAACAATCCCTATTTTTTTGTAATATTGCAACTGTATTCCTTAAGGAGTTTATCTTAATGTTTTTCATGAGATGTTTATGTAAACTTTGCATTTGAATATGGATCTAGTTATAATTACAAGTATAATCTTAAGGGGTGTAGTTGTGATTTTGTAAAACGACAGAGAGTTTTTCTATATTTTGGCTTAATTTTAGGAGGTGTCAGAGTGATTTATCCTACTTTTATTACACCGTTTTACTCTGAAATTTGGTGTAATTACATATAAATCCTCTATGATTTAGAAAATTATATCCATTAGTATCGCTGATGTATGTTTATGTCCAACAAAGAGATCCATCCGTTAGTAAAAAGTTATTTAATTACATGTACTATGAATGTCATTGTAGTTTAACCAATAACTTTTTAGATTTGTTCTGATTTTTGGATGCGATCGAAGTTGAAATCACTCGATTTTTTAGTACAGAATTATGGATTCGAGTTAGAGAAGGCAATGATAGAATAAATATTGGGGGCCAGAAAAAAATAATTATGTAGCTAAGTTGGACATTGTTACGTAATTCTTGATGAAATTTTTTAAAAGTATATAAAATTATAATTCATATATAATTCAAAGGTGATTTTAGTATATATGCTTATTAAAAAAATGAATGAAAATATAAGAAATGTGCTCGTTGTTAGATGAACGTTAAAATAAAAAAATATTTATAATTTATCAAATAAAAAAATATTTATAATCATTTTAAAGTTTATCCAAATAAAATAGGGATTTGAAATTGAAATCCATGACTTGAAATGGGAATCCATCTTTATTTGTTAATTTTCAAATTAAAGTGATTTGGTGTTGATTGGCAACAAATGGTCAAATCAATGTTATGGAAATTAAAATCGAAGCAATTAAAGAGAAAAATTAAAAGAAAAAAAATTGTGACCTTTAACCGTCAGTGTTACGACGCCGTAGCCGTACAGCCGGACCCTCCTCATCCCCATTCTGAAAAACCCCGCGTAATGCAGCCAATCTAAAATCCAAAACCCTCCCTCCAACTGCCGCAGCGCCGCCATTGACCGCCGCCGCCATGGCCAGTCTCGCCACACCTTCCGCTTCCATCAAGAACCCGTCCTCACTCATTCTACCACCGCAAAAGCTCCCACCTTCCTAACCTAAAACTACAATGGCAGTTTCCGAGAAGAGCTCCGTGTCCTCCGTCAATTCATCATCTTCTAAGAGGGACGCCAACCCAATCATAGTCATCGATAACTACGACAGCTTCACTTATAATCTCTGCCAAGTCTGTATCATAGTTTCACTGTTTTTATAGGTTAATTATATTTGATTTCTTTGAATAATAAATAGTGTTTGTTTTTTTAAATGTTTTGTATTTGCATAGTACATGGGAGAGCTGGGGTGTGAATTCGAGGTTTACCGAAATGATGAGCTCACTGTTGATGAGTTAAAAGGGTAAGAACAATTCCCACTTACTCGATATTAGAAGTGCAAGCCTGCAAGGTACAATGTTGTGATGCTCTATACGTTTTGCTTACTATTCTTACCTTGCTTTGGCTATCAGAAGTTTCTCTGGTATTAATATTGGTAGATTTTTTGGAGTGTATTTTAGTTATTGATAGGAACTCAGGAATGGAAAATATCTAATCCTTATGCTTAGTTTCATCACCACCACTTGAAGACAGTACATATGTGAAAATGTCTTGAGATACTGATGTTGTTGTCTTGATATCTAGAGAGTAGAGAGGGTATCAATCAAGCCACTGGTATAACATGTTTGACATAAAGTGATATGCAAACTAGTACACTCTGTATAATTCCAATATTTTGATGTACTTGATTGCCACCTTTAAAATGATATTTTGATTCTAGTCTCACCATGGTCGCATTGTGGCCTATTTATTTGCTATTGGTGCAACAAAAGATATTAATACATTGTCAGCTAAGTTTGAAATATGTGTAACCATGTTAATGGTTGACGTTAAAGAGATAATCATTCGATCAAACAAATTTGAATTCTCGTACATAGTGTAAGAATAACTTAGTGGAAAGGAGGCCTATATCTCTTGGAAAATACTGGTCAACATATTGATAATAATTATCACTAGAAGAACGCATGTAAGGAACTAACTTGTGTATCGAATGAGTAAAACATCGTATACATGTTCACCCTATTATCCATCATTTGACTGATGATGTCGGCATTGGTTGATGAGATGCCCTCTTCTGTTACATGAAAAAATGCCATAAAGTCTTATCTCATGATCTTTTTTGTTTAAACTTTGGAATATGTAGCTGAACTTGTAAATATATTCTCAAACTATAGAGTAAGTGCAAATTAATTGGGCAGAAGAAGCTATTAAAAGAATGTATTGTTGGTCATTGTAGGAAAAATCCAAGAGGTATATTAATATCACCCGGGCCTGGTAAGATTTTTTACTCTTGATTGTTTTCTCCATTTTCTTTCATGATTGTATCTTCATACCATTTAATTATGTTTTTCTTTCAAATTTCAGGTACACCTCAAGATTCTGGGATATCACTTCAGACAGTGCTGGAACTTGGACCTATTGTACCATTATTTGGTGTGTGCATGGGATTGCAATGCATTGGGGAAGCTTTTGGAGGTAATTTGATTTATTTCTCTCCTTTCTTCCCTCAAGGTAAAAGACTGTACTCCTTGATGATCCATTTTACTCTTTGCATAGGCTTAAACTAATTTAGTGCCTGTAAGTTACAGCATAAGAGGTGTAAGTTAATATAAGATGTAAAGGCAATTGTTTTTATCATAATATTTGTATTCAGTGCAAATTTGATTGATGCTGTCAGTTTGGTTGACGATCTGATTCTTTTACTATTGGTCCTTGATTTGTAGTGTATATACGTAGAAATTGGCACATATCCTGATACTTTTTGATAAGTAATTAGGAAAAGGTGGGTTTTGTATTTTCATACTCTTGGTAGTTTTGTTTTCACCATAGAACACCCTGGATCAATCACTTCTCAGAACTATTACATCCAACATTGGAAGTATAAGTGTAACAGCATAACTTTCATTTCGTATTTAGGCTATACCAAAAAGAAGCCTTGGTTGTAATGTTCTGAGATCCTAGGAATTATAATTGTTATGTCTTATTGCGTAGGCAGAAGACGTTTATGATTTGAACTGGCGATGGTCTGATGTGGTTGTCTAACAGCTCAAATCACAAGAATCGGATAATTCCTGAGGTATGATTAATTAGGTTTTAAGCAAGGATGATTAGCGCTTAGGTGTGATCAATTAGGGGTGAATACAAGGCACTTAAGCAGTAACCAATTGTCAGATTTTGGTGCCTGAAACAACTGTTGGTAACTTTTGTTCAAATAGATCATATGGAAATTGTACTATGCTTATTGAATGATGCATGGATTGTTTAAGATGATAGTCTGTTATGCATATGGAAGCCAATGCTGAAGACATTTAAAAGGAGGTGATGACTCTTTACAGCACATATAATGTCCTAAATAATTTTTGGATATTTGGTAAATTTACATACATGTAGCTTGTGAAGGACACAACAAATGCAGGTGGCAGCCCCGTAGCAACATGAAATCATCACATGTAAAACACACAAGAAGATTAGCTCCGCAAGTGTCCTTATTTTCTAAACTATCAAAAGTCATGCCATGTGTCATCCAATTTAAGCGTGATATTTTTTATGACTAAGCCATTATTATGCTTGTAGGCTTACCTTTGATGATTGGATGTAATGGCTGCTATCTTGTTGGAAAGTCTTGCTGGTTATCTGCTATTTTATACTAAATGATCAAGTTATTGGGATAGAAAATGCAATAAAAAGTAAATGGGGAAAGTGAGAAACTAATAAGAAGAGGAGAGAAGGACAAGAAGTGGGACAGGTTAAAAGATGATGTAGAAAAAGAGACAGATGATGCTAGGTTATCTTAAAGGGAAAAAAAAGGAGAAATTTGTCAATATACAAAGGGGCTATTTTTGATAGGATTTTACAAGGTAAGAGATCCCCTTAACTTCACAAATTCTCTTGGATGATATGTGCATTAAATTCAGCTTCAATAGTTGATATTCTGAATGGTGATGAACACATGTTTACCTCTACTTGATGGACTTAAATGTCGTGATGATCTTTCTTTGCTACCTTCACATTTAAATGACTAACATACGTCAGTTCTCATACTTGTACTTATCAAAATAGCAACATGCATGTTCCCAAAAGAGGTTCTTTTGCATAATGGCTATACACTTGACCCAATGACATAAAAATTATGGTGTTGCTTTAACTTAATGGGACGTGTCTGGGGATGGTAGGGGTGGATATACCAGCAACATAGGACTTGCCAGTCTTAAAGGTTCTCATAATCTGTTGTCTTTAGATGTGAACACCTAAGGTAATAAGGTTGTTCCCTTTGTAGAGGTGGTGCAAAGATTGAAGAGAATCCAAAAGAAAAAGAGTTGAATTCTCCATTGTATATATGAACATGTGTTTATCTATGATTTTTGGCTATCTACATAAAAATCCTAGATTTGCAATTTAAGATGTTTAGGGGTATTTCTTACTCAATCATAAGTGCTGACTCTTTTTACAAACTATCTAAGGAGACTGGTGATATGGAAGTCTAAGATGAAGCCGATGCAAGATAAGCCTGTGCCTTATTGAACAGCAGTCCTGTTGGTGTAAATTTAGAATTTGTGTCTTTTAGGGGACTGATGGTTTGAAGTATAATTACTTTATTCCTCTAACTGAGTTGGAAATGTTTGTAATATTTCTCTTTTGGCAGTTGTAGTGTTCTGATTTAGGTATACTTTTGGATTACGCTTAAGAAGCAGAGATACAATCACTCTATTCATCTTTTAGCGTGAACCATAATTATTTGTAAACTAAATTTATTCCTAGAGAAAATGAAAAGTACAAGAATTGGCCAATGGCACAAGCTAAGTACAATCATATCGCCAGATTTGGGATGTAGAATATTGGAAAAATCAGGAATATGTTTCCCGTTTTAGGCACTATCAATATATTTTCCCCCTAGAATTTTCTGGAAAACAGGACTAGGAAATGCTTTTGATATTTTGCAAGATCTGTTAACAGTTTGGTAGAGGACATTAGGTTTTCTGGAAGTCCTCTTTTCTCATATTTGTTTCGACATATTATCATGCTCTAATTTCTTTTTGTATTTCTTTTCTCTTCTCTCTAAGTGAAGTTATTTGGTTTTGCAGGGAAAGTTGTGCGGTCTCCTTATGGGGTTGTGCATGGAAAAAGTTCTCTTGTATATTACAATGAGGGCGGGGAAGATGGCTTATTTGCAGGCTTATCGAAGTAAGTATTTTTTTAATGTGCGACCTGTTAAATCAGTGAGGAAGATGATCAGTTTTTACTCTTGATTTTGAAAGTTGTATTTTGCATAATTAGTAAAATATTTCTAATTATTTTAGTACAACCTTCAAACATAATTACTCGCATGCAAGTGCAAGCACAATGCCAAGTGAATAGGTTCTCAACTCGTAGCGATCTGATAGTTCAGTTTTTTTCTTTTTCAGCCCTTTCACTGCTGGTAGGTACCATAGTCTTGTGATTGAAAAGGAAAGTTTCCCAAGTGATGTCCTTGAGATAACTGCATGGACAGAAGATGGATTAATAATGGCTGCTCGTCACAAAGTATATAGACATCTACAGGTATACTTTTTAGTTTCACGTATGTACAAGTGGAGAAACAATTACTCTGGCAATCTTATTCTCTTATTTCATCATATATTACATACCACAGGACCATTAAAAGGCTTATTTATTACCCTAACTATTCTACTTTCTATGAGGTGGTTTAATTTTGGGTTGTTAGAGGTAATTGATTACCTAATATAATATACTTACAAGAGAAGCAAGCTTTATATTATGTAGGGAATCTAGGCACCAATGTGTAGTCAAAGCACAAGTCCAGTGATCATTAGATTCTAAATGATCATTAGATTCCAAGATATAGACAGAATAATTTTTTGAAAAAATCTCTATGTATGCTAAAGAAGTGTCGTCCATGGACAGTTTACAAGGATGCCATCATTATGTGTGAGGTGTAATAGCAATCTCACTCTTCATGCTTACAACTTTTACGTTATCCACTAGGATACTGTTTTAATTTCCTCACTTTTGCAAACTAGCAATCATATTCAACTGTAAATCCAAGATTGATGATTCTTTAAAAACTTTTCATCAAATCGAGCAATGTAGGAATTCCCTGATTATTAAGGCTAGTTTCAAGAGGAATAGTTTCCAGTATACAACTACATGCACACATGGTTTGGGACTTTGAAGGATTGAAAAGAGAAGTGAATATGGGGCAATTCCGGTTATCACATTTATATTAGAGGAAATTGCATACATGGTTTTCAGCTGTTTGCTTCAAGCTGAGTAACATTTCTTAATTTCTCGATATATGCAGGGAGTTCAATTCCATCCGGAAAGTATCATCACTGATGAAGGCAAAACCATAGTTCATAATTTTATCAAACTGATAAAGAGAAAGGAAGCTGAATCCAAGAAGTAGAATCCGAATGTAAGAAAATTAACTTTAATTGAAAATTCAATTTTACAGCAATCTTCTTTTGGGTGGACAATTGTTGATGAAACTAAGTTGGAGAGCCTTTATTTCCCTTTGGTCTGAGAAGTTTCACAAAGGCTGTTCCAGGTGATATGCTCCAAGAGCATGAATTCCTTCTCCGCCGCAGCCTGAAATTCTTCAGTAAAATTCTTCTTCTTCTTCTTCTCTCTTTTTTTCCCCCCTTTCTTTTCGGGTTTTTGTTTTTTGGGGGAGTAGCTTCTAACATTGACCAGAGTGCTGGTATACACTGGATTTCCAGTTGATAATTACGATGGCAGAGCTTTGGTTTTTTACTTATTCGAAGAAAATGTATCATATATAGAATATCATTAATGGGCTAAAAGAAAGAAAAGTGCAGTGAATTAGACAAGTAATATAAATGACATTATATGTAGAACAAAAAGCGGTTGATGTATAGCTTACATAAACTGTTTAAATCCTGTGATGTATCCTGAAAGATATCAATATGTTTTGTTTTTTGATTTCCGGTATTATGAAAGCAGAAATCCCATCATAGTTGGACAACATCTCAATCCAATATCTGTCTTGTTTTTCATAAAATATCTATGTTTTCCTGGCATTTCCTTTCTAATAGATAAATAAGTAGTATACATTGCATTTACATAAATCTAAAATTCAGAAATCTAATTTTATTAGGATGCAATAATGTTTCATGGATATCTTCTCTCCATTTACAAGGAAATCCCCAACCTTAATTGCCTTCATGATAAATATAAGAAATAAGTATTTGAAGATTCTCCATTAACATTTGTCACAAATGTTAAAGATGCAAATGTCCTGGTGCCAAGGACCAAATTGTTTGTACAGCTAACATTATATCTATTTCAATCCACATTCTTCCATATCTCTATGTGTTGTGTTTTGGGTTGGATGGTTATATCAATGTACCTCAATCCAAATAAGGAAGCAATTTGAAGTCAATACAGGGTCATGGCTGTCTGGGCTCCTCAACAAAACACTAAGTCGGTCAAGCCAGCAGTGGTGTCATCTATACAAAAATATTATTGTTTTATACAAAATTTCGTGTATGCAAAAATAAATTATGAGGGAAAAAAATTATGGATAACTAAGATTTATAAATTTAAATAGAAAAGTATTACAATTTTAGTAGTGAATGCAATTCATTGATTTTTTTCTGTAAGTGTTGATTCAAGAGCTTGAAGCGTATTTTTTTTGGTATGAATGCATTAATCTACTTTGATTTTATGGAGCAAATTACGTGTTATCTTAAAAAATGGTAATCGAGGATTTGGTGACAAGAAAAATGTGAAGCATTCATGGTTGCAGTGCGTGATTTGCTTTAGATTTGAGTCCTTTTAACTGTGTCTTGTGTGTTGTGTTGTATGTCATGACTTTAGTGAAAACCCTTTGATATGCATCCATCCACTATAAGTTGTACTTCAACATGCTTTGGTCCAACTTAATCATTTCAAAATAAAAGAATAACCTTATACTTTTATCTTGGATCAATTCATCGAAGTGCACAAGTCCCAAATTTTGCATGGATTTATTACGGACTTATTATTTTAAAAATATATAAAATCCAAACTTATGACAAACTTTAACTTGAAAATTAAAACCCGATTATTAATTAATTTATTTTGGACTTTTAATCAATAATTTATTCCAAAATTTTGACGTGAATAATCATAATTTAGCTAAAATAATATGCCTGCTAAGTAAAAAAATGGTGCTATTTACATGTTTTGGGTCAATGGTACAGACCCATAAAATGTTTGGATTGTGTCACGCACCCTCCATTCAAGAATAATTGGCATTTTACACCCTAGAAATATAATAATTTGCATAATACAACCTTAGATTGAATAGCACTTTGCACATTTCAATTGAACATTTATTGACAGCATGATGCATCATTTGCCTGTTTCCAACAAATTATAACAGCCTGAATATGAAGGGCCTTTGTATCACTTTTTGTTGCTACATAATTGACGAGAATGCCATTAAATTGAGAAACGAACCTTTTTTGAGGCTGACAGAATTCTCCTTCAAAAAATTCAGGGAGGGCAATTTCGGTAAATCATGTCATTTTATCCTCATCAATTTTCTTTGCATTTTCTAAATTTTTGCAAAACTCCTCTGTCATTCAAATTGAGTTTGGAATCTTTTTCCTCTCAACTTGACTTATGATCCCTTCTGCAGAATTCCCCTCAAACAACTCTATCAACCACTTTTCAACATTAAAATTGATAATGCAACAAGAAGTTGGTGTTAGTTGGGATATTTATTTATTACAACAAAAGCCAGTCAAACAACCACAACATTTGATTTTCTTGAAAATCAGACAAAAAATTGGATGACACAAAACCAAACAAAAATTTCTTAATAATGTAGTTTGCTTAAACTATTACTATTGTCTTGGTTCTTTTTGAACATTAATGCTATCATATGAAGTTTCCTTCAACTCTTGTGCTGTCCCAGTCTTACTCAGATTCCAGACAGCCATATAAAATAATAAAGGGGTCTTTCAGAACAGGACAAGTTACTACAGAGACCAACAATTTTTGGACATAATAGAAAAACAAACATGGTTGTAATACAAACATACTTGATAACATAGAAATTCAAACAAATGGAATCCTATCCAACCCCACCCCACCACCACCCATTTACAATAAAATATGTATCATCATCCTTTTATTGAAACCTGAGGTTGTGTCAAATGTTCAAAGTACAAAAGATCATCATCTCTCCAAATCAAATCTCAAATTTCAGAAGCCAAAGATGTAATAACAGTGATAATACCGATGAGGAAACCTGGATGGGAACCTAAAGGTATGAGACATATATACAATACCCCATCAATGATCAATGTGGCTCATATATGAATAGCAATGTCATCCTCAACATATCTATGCTCTCTCTTCTCTTCTTTCCTCTATTCACAGCCAAAAGAACCTAAATCAACTCGAAACGGAAAGTGACGATAATGCTCAAGTGAATATATAGATATCAGAACCTCTTTAGATGGAAGACGCCGCCTCAGCACGGGTCGGCCTACCACGGTGATGTCTCTTGCCACGGTGGTGACGGGCTCCCCCGAATGTAACGGGGTCAAAGCCTCGGAGACGTTCGGCTTCGCTGGGATCGATCACACACTCTGAGGGAGGAATCTTGTACCGAGAACGATCGTAGCAGTATGAGTATTGCATGTGCTTGTTCCTGAAGCTGACCATTTTTGCTCTCTGTTGGCGTGTGATGCCGGCGGGGATCGAGGCGAATTTAGCTGCATCGTCGCACTTAGACTGTTCGATTGGGTCGACAGCGCATCCATGGAGGACAAAGTCGGAAAATTCTGCAATGTAAGGGGCGTATTTGTAACTAACTTTGTATTTGCCTCCATTTGTGGCCCAATCAGAGCCATCCCATATTGTTGCATAGAGAGACATTGGCTTAGAGGGGAAGTCCCCACCCATTGCTTCTGTCCTCTTGATCTCTCTTATGGGAACATTATCAACATAAAAGCTGCAAAAACGGGAAGACACGATGAAAACAAACAAAACATAATCAAAGCCTGGATTACAGAGTTCCCCAAATGCACATCCGTGAGCAAAACAGCAAGACCACCATCCCATTCTCGATAGATACTCGAATAGAAAAAGAGAAAAGCATAAGGCAAAGAAAAAGTATTACAATAGTCGCAGTTTGCAAAGCAAAATAAAATGAAAGATGAACCAACAAGCACGTTTTTACTTTTACATGAAAGTTGAGATTATTACAATCGTATTTTGTAATCATTCATCCAAGCTTTTAAGTCGACACAATTTCAAAGAAAACAGCTGTGAAGTTGACAATCATCACAAAATTGCTTCACCGAACCATCTCTGGACGATATTTAAGCTAATTCGTTTATGAAGCAGCAGAACGGTTAAGCCAACAAAACAGGCAAAGCCCATCCAGAGTTTACATTCAAGATACACGAAAACTCTTACAAATTGGCAAGTCTGAGGTATTTCTTTTAGAATTATTCCGAGTATTAACTAACTAGTAATAAAAAAGACATCTACTAAGCAGAATTTGCTAATCACATGAATTACCTCCACTGTTGAAAGATACTGTTCATTGCTAATTCCATGCCAAGAAAAAAGGTGTCTCAGTAGCATTAAATAGGGATGAAATGAGACTGAAAACGAGCATAGGATGCTAAAAAGGTTACAAATGCATTTCCAGAAAAGGAAAGCATGTTTTTGTCACCATGAACAGTGAAAAAGAGAAGAGAATTCAAGATACTACTTAATATATTTGAACACTGCCCACAGAACCAATAAACCAAAAGCTGTTTTGCAGAGATGAGCATGACAATTACTGATAGGGAAGTGAAATTAAAGAAAAAAAAAAAGAAGGGCCCTTATATTTCTGAAGATCTTAAGGATTTTAACTTACACAATGAAATTCTCAGTCCAGAGGATGCTGTATTGGTGGAAATCCTCAGAGGGATCAAACCAGAGTCCATATCTCTCTTCTCTGCCAATGCTTGTGCTTCCATTTCCATAAATGTTTGTCTGGATTCTCCAGTCCTTTCCCCTTATGTTCCCCAAGAACTCAAAGTCTATTTCATCATGGTTCTTCTCATATATGTCACCATTTGACATCTGTCATAATTTGTTTCAAGTGTAAATCCATATCAGTACAATCCAATTGTGTCCAGAAATTTACAGATAACATCCATACAAAATGAATATATATATATATATATATAAATATATCAAAACAAGTTTCCATTGGGTTGTTATAATATTGAAAAAAATATATACAAAGAGAAATGAAGAACTACTGAAATTGTTTCTTTTATTTTCAATTACTGGACAAACTAGGCTGAAGAAACTGGAAAGCCCCTCATCCATGTCTTTCAGAAATAGGTAGTATTTTACATGCAAAAACCAACCCCTCCATGCTTATTTACTAGAAAACTATTAACATCAGGGTATTTGTTTGAAACTCTCTAGACATGTTTTGTAAAAAATTCCTGTCAAATGGACTTTTGAAAGAATCAACAGCACATCAACAAATGAAGAAAGAATTATTACATCATCAATTTGTCACTTACATAGAAGGCAACAACAACACCAGCAGTGTAATCTGCAGGGAGCTTAATAGAAGCACTAAAATACCCATGAAGGTAAAGGTCTTGTGACACAAATCCAGAACCTGCACACACAAACCATCTCTTAAAAGTCCAATCTTCAAGAGATAAAACCACCAAAACCTCAAGAAATCATGCAAAAACCAGAACTTGAAACCAAATAACATTAATAAAAGAAGGAACTTTAAAAGAGAGCATATTATCCTCTGGTGGAAAAATGACCTGTTCTTTCATCCAAAGAGATGTGAACTGATTTCCCATCTCTAAGAACCATGAGATTGTCATCCCCAAAGAGGTGCGAGTACCCTTCATCAAAAGACAGTATGGGAAGATTTCTTGAAAACCCACTAACCATCAACACAAGAAACGCAGAACAAAACGCAAAGGTGAAAACATTCATATTAGAATTCATTGTTCCTCCCATAAAACAAAAACAAAAACAAAAACAAAAAGTGGAGCTCTCCTCCTTTTTCTTGATTACAAAATTTTTTGAGGAGCAAATGCTCTGTATAGAGCCTTCTTCTGGGAGTTTCTTGTTTTTGTGTATATTAAGAGAGACGTATTATAGAAGCCAAATGGGTGTGTACGTGTGTGTGTGTGTGATAGAGAGAGAGAGAGAGGGTCTCAATCTCTACAGCAAGAGAGAGAGATAGAGAGAGAGTGCGTGTGTGTAGAAGGCGATGAGAAGGAAGACAAAGAGAGGAGAGGTGGTTTTATTGGGCAGTGAGGCTCAAGTTCAATGAAGCTGTCCTGTTAGTATGATATAACAACAACATACACAAATTTCCCTTTTATTTATTATATTAAATCACTAATTTACTTATTGTATATTACTATGCTTATTATTCTTCATTTATTATTATTTCATACTATTATTAATATTACATAACTTGTACTGCTAATACTTTAAACTATTATTTATCTTATCATAATTATTATAATACTGCAACTGCTGCTGCAAACTTTATTTTATTTTCTCATAATTACTTCTTATTTAATTTTAATTTTTATCGTTGCTTTTTAAAAAATTATACATACGTCATCAAAAACATCTATATTATTGCACAAACTACTCTTATTCTTCAGCAGTCAGGGATTATTTTTATAATTATGTAAAAAATACGACTAATATGTGTAAATAGACCATAAATCATAAATATAAATATAATTATTTTTAGAATAAATAGAGCGAGCGAAACACAACGGCAACAATTATTCATTAAAAATAATAATTAACTACACGAAGTTGGGAGTTATAAATATGTTAGAAAAGCATAGTACTTATTTTGCAGAGGAGTGTTTGGGAATGTTTTTTTTAATATTTTAATAAAGAATGAAAGTTTCTTACCATATGGTTTTACATAAATAAACAAATGTAAGCAATTGTACTAGTTTATGATAATTGTAATAAAGTCTTTCAAGTCATAATCTCATTAAAGAGGCTGTTGACTATTTTAGTTAGACCTACACATAGCATATTATTTTATACTAATAATTTGTAAATAAAATCTTTTCCAAAATTAAATAAAACTCAAATTATTACTATATTATTTGTGAAAAAATAAAAGAATCGTGAAATTCTTTTAATTTATCTTTACGTATCTGCTCTCATTACATCATAATTTAACTTATTTCAGTGGATTTTTTTTATCTCGGATTTTTTAATAATAAAATTGAAAAAATTAATTTAATTTTATATTTATCCTATCATATTTTATTTTTAGAAAAAGAGGGTTCGGATAAAAATAAGTTGTCGTAATCTCAAGTTAAAGATAATAATAACATTAATCAACTTTTGCACAATTAAGCTTAATAAGGAAGCAAAGGGTTTATTACAATCCACTTTTAAAATTGTTTTTATGACTTTATTTTCAATAAAACCCTTTTTTATTTCATTAAAAAAAATTAAATGAATTCAAAATCTTGAAAGAGGGATAAAGTGCAAAAATTATCACAAACGCAAAAGATACCTTCAAAAAGGAGCTTTCAGAGATAAATTTTTACTCAAATATTTTTTATTTTTTTTACTTTTTATTGGGGAAAAAAAAGGGGGTGTTGGGAATGATTAGGGCTAAGAGCAATGATAGAAGGCGACTTTGGGGCCAAAAAGCACTTTTCCTTTTTCTATTTTTACTATAACTATAATAATTTATCCTTAGCAAGAAAAGCAATTATGCCTAATATGACAACTGCCCATTTATTATTTTAATGTTCAATTATTTAAATTTCTTTTAAAACTTTATTATTTTTAATTTTGATATGCCTTGTTGAACAATGTATTCTCTAATTTGGCTTATTTTTATAAATATTATGAATTTATTTTGAAAAAACGTCTCTGAATAAAATAGAATTTTAGACGTTTATATCTGCAATTGATGTGGGCTGACTGTTGACGATTTGGGATTAGTGAGTTTGGTCAGATGTAACCAGATTTTCTTTCTTTATTTGTATTTTTCTTATTTGCGGTCGTATTATCTCCTAACTTTTTTTGTACAAATTATTTTATAATTGTATTTTCATTATAATATCACCTAAGAATACTTTTGTTTTTTTATTTTTTTAATACAGAATATTTAACTAACAAAAATTATATAAATATTTATATTTTGAAGAAATTATGTGCACATATTAAGGACAATAGAAAAGAATTTATCTTAAGTAACGTATATGCTCATTTATTATGAATAAATTTTATCCAAGAATTAATAAAAGAAAAACGATACTTACAACGAACTCTCTTAAAGTTTGTCGTAATTATAAATATTCTTTCATTATTTGAAAAAATTACAAAATACCCTCTTATGACAGTCTGTTATAAAGTATATTTATTGGATATTAAAAATTCAATTATTCAATTGGAGTATTTATAATATAATAAATCTTACAACTAACTACAATACCAAAAAAAAATGATAAATTCGCGAACGATCACCTCCAAATATAATAGCTATAGTGATTATGTATATTATTCTACTTTCAAGAAACTTTTTAAAAGTGAATAAAATAAAAAAAATGAAAAATAAGAATATTAAAGCAGATAATATTTTCATTATTATTATTATTATTTATGTAAATTTTGGGTTGAGAAAAAAGGCATTGGAAGGGGCAGCGCTTGTCTGTATCGATGACCATACAACCGCCCCAGGCGCCGCCCTTTCCTTCCCCTTTATTCCAAAAGTAACCTTATCGGTAGGTTCGAATTACTGATCTACCCCTGAGGGATTCATTAAATATGCAAGGGCATTTAATGGAACAAAAGGGGAAAAGCAGTCGGGGCGCTATCGTCAACGAGCAACGCGTGGGCCAAGGCGCACTTTAGCTGAGAGCGTTGCGTATCGGCGCGCCAGCGACACGTGGATAAATGATGGTTATTAAAATTATTATGAAAAAGGGGGGTTTTTTCGGTTTGATGACGTGGCTAACGAATAGTGCCACGTAGGAGGAGGGACTAGCCGTTGGCAGGCGGGACCCGCCACCCAGCCAGCCAGAGGCGGTCGGTCAGTTAGTCAGTCAGAGACCCACCGAGCGAAATCTAAGGGGCTTTTACGGCGGTGTTAACGGCGTTAACTTTGGGGTCAAATTCGGTGAAAAAGTTGATCACGCGTGTGCTGGGAGCCTGGAACCCATTTTCTTTTTTCTTTTTTAATTCCATTTTTCTTTATAATACGCAATTCACGTTAATCTATACATTCAAATTCGAGGTTTGATAAAATCGCCTAATTCTTGAATACAGTGTTCAAATTTTTAATTTTGCTTTTTTCCTATTTTTTATTTAAAATAATATAAAAAAAATTAGACGAGGTGGATGAAAATTAAAAAAAAAAATCCATTTGGTGCGTAAAATATTTTCAAAAAATTTTAAAAAATAAATAAAAATTATATTTCAGTCCACAATGATATTTTTGTCAGTTTGCCATAAAAATAGATGAAAATCTAATAAAAATTAATGGTCCGGCTAATTGTTAGACAACCGTTAAAATCGTGAATGTTCGAACAACGAGGGAGTTTTTATAATTATATCAATTCATAGAAAACTCATTGTAATTTTCTTTAAATTTTTAAATTATACACAAACATTGAGTATGTTTTAACTGTTAGTACATATTTAGTTGCATGCAGATACAATGGATTATAAATTAAACCGTACAAATTATTGTTATTTAAGGTTAATATATATAACTCTAACACAATATTATATATGAGCTAAAACTTCTTAACATTTACCTAAAACTTTCCAAAACTTATACATCTACTATCTATTTCAGAATTTGTAGTTTTGGGCTGACGAGACCTTGTTTCATTAATAAGATTGAGGTTTTACAATTAAAAAAATTATGAATTTCACAGTTCATGAATGCAGGTATATGTCTGCTTCTGTGTTGCACATTTATCTCATTTGAACGTTGATGAGTACTTAAATATCATACCTGCAAAAGGACCAAAACACCATTACAGTCATTTTGAGGTCAGGATCCGCGAATATTGTAACAGGCGGGTCGCATGGGACCCGACCCGGATCGCGTACACCGACTGGTAACCCGGACATTCACCACCGTTCGATCGGGACGTACACCAACGAGATAAGGCCACGTTGCCCAGTACTTACCGTACAACTGTATATTATAAATAGACCCCGACACGCCATAAATGAGGTAACTAATACGCTTTAATTGAGACCGAACTCCTAGATCGAACCAATTTCATTCGACCAAACTAACTTGAGCGTCGGAGGGTCATTGTCGGGGACGTGCCCGACGAGCTCACATTTCGTGTTTTCATTCTCAGGGAACCCAAAATCTGGTCTTGGACGAATAGACGCTTCGAGTGGAGATCGAATCACGAGATCGCATTTTTCGACCCGGATCAAACGTATTTTTTGATTTGAATGTATTGAATGATAAAATAAATGGCAGAAAATTCTAATTCAATTCAGGTATGGCTGGACTTAAATCAATTACACCTGTATTTGGTGTACAATTAAAAAAAAATAACAAATATATCACATTTGTTACGTAGTTTGATTAGAGGTAAATTTTTTCACGAACCAACATAAAAGAAAAATTGAATACGTTGGAATATTATATATATATATATATATACATATATTTCATTTATATATTTCTGGAAAAACTTTGTTAGTTCTTATTGTCGTGATTAGGAAAGCAAGAATCGGAATTAAGGAAGTAAAAGTACGAATTGAATAATAATAATAATAATGAAATAAAAGAAAGAGAATGGGCAGAAGTTTAGGTGAAAAAGGTTGTAAGAAACAAAACACAGCTGCAACACTACAGCACTGCAAATGGGCGGAGCGGAGAATCCAAAGCCCCCTTGCTCTTGGGTGGTGCACTTTACCTTGAACAAACCAGCATGGGGCTAACATGCGCCGGCCGCTCAGCTCGCAAAATCCACACGTGAATTTTATAAGATCCCCAGGATCACAACTCTACCCATCCCCAGTTATTCCTAATCTCTAACTTTCTACCTCCACAATATAATAATATTATTATTATTACATATATTTTTTATTATTAATTATTTCATATTAGATAACTATTTATTAAATTGGGTAATTTTGAAAGTTATATTTTATTTATTAATTTATGCAGAATTCATATTTTGTGATAATTCACAATATTCGAATAATTTTCAATGATCTCGAAAGTGTAGGTAAATGTACTGCTTTATATAAATTTATTTTATTATTTATATTGGTGTATCAATATATATATATGCTGATCCGATTTTGTCGAACAATTCACACATTTCGTTGGTTTTTTATCATTTTCTGTAAAAAAAAAAAAAGAAAAAAAAAAATCAGCAAGAGTAATAACATTGACATTTCCACTTTCCTGTCCAGCAGTTACATAATTATGCTATATATTAGGGGTACTGTTAATTTTTCAAATAATCAAAAAATATTTACACTTATATCAAATTTTTAATGCAATTTACCTGTGTATTAAAATAAAATTATATGCTTATAATTATCTAAAAAATGTTAAAAAAATCTAGACCCTTTGTGCCAACAGGTTCTAATGTTGCAGGTGCAGGGAATTAATTATGAGAGGACCCCACGAAAATTGAGATATATGTGAATAAAATTTCTTTATTTGTAGCTTATGGAAAGTCAAAATTATGTCTGAGTTCTGACAACCTTTGCTTTCTTTGTGTGTGGGTGGTGTTCAAGTCTTGACAGCAGCATTCACAAACCAGTCTTGAATCATTTTCTACCACATTAATGCTCCATTTGAATCCACGACTTTAAGCTTCCAAAAAGTTGAAAATATATTAACTCAATCAAAAGGAAATTAAAACTTTTCCTTTCTTGATTACGGGAAACCAATGGTGACATCTTGCTACAAACCTGTTAGGTAAGATTGCACGTTCGATTTTACGTCAATTATGATATTTATAGTTAATACTGATATGGGTAATTTTCAAAAGATCAAATTATCCTTGTTTTTTAAAGGAATTTGAAGTAAAGGACATGATCTGTGCATGAAGGCACGGGTCGGACCGCCCGACCCGATCTGCTTGGCCCGGACCAATGGACCCGCACGCTTAAATTAATATACGATTCAGATAATTGTTGATTATTATTAGATATAAATTAATATTTTTATTCAATAAATAATAGTTGATTGCTTTTCTTAAAAAAAAAAAAAGAAAAGCACAATGGTCTAATTCAAACCACTATTTTTTTTTAATTTAAGACTGGCAAGTTGGAATTTTATTGGAAATATATAGTTCATCAATTTATACGTGTATATATTATAATTTTCAATTGTTTCAATCTATTTTTTCTTTTTGGTCATTCATCATATATTTTTTGCAAATATTTAATTTATATATTGGCACTCGGTTAATTTGTATTCTCCTTATATGCCTCAAAAATCTTAAGTGAATAATTTAGACCATATTTAATCATAATTACTTTCAAGTGAAATACAATATAATTATAAAAAAAATTAAATTTATTATAATAATTGATGTCGTAAAAATTGAGAATGTCAATTTTTTCTCCGTCTGCACCTTCATTTTCACAACCGATAATACATTCCCTTCATTGAGTTTGGAGTAATTACACGTAAATTTTTTGTGGTTTGTGAAATTACATTTAGTAGTCTTGAGATTTGCTTTCGTCTAACAAATAAATCTTCCTCCATTAGACCAAAATTACTGAATTTACTGATATTAATAAAAAAATTGATGAAAATTGATGTTTATCCTAAATTAACTTATTAATGACTTATAGCACGTCAAATAATTTTTTTTCTGACTAAACTATCCTTATAACAATGAAAATGGATTTTCTTATATGCATTAACGCGTGAAGACGTACGAGGGTAATTTCATCATAAGAAAAATTACTCGACCTGCAATAAATCTATAATAAGTGAATCGGGGTAAATGTAATGTTTTTGGGATTATTTTTTGTTAATATAAGCAAATTCGGTGAATTTTAATTAACGAAATGACTTATTTGTTAGACAAAAACAAACTTCAGAGGTATTAAATGTAATTATTCAAACCATAGATTTACGTATAATTACACCAAATTTCAGAAAAGAGGGTGTAATTATTCCTTTTCTCGATCTTTCATTTTCCAAGTTGATATTTTCCTTCATTAATTTTTCATTTTCAATAAACACGCGAATTGTATTATTACATCAATATTTTAAGAAAATAGACCAGTATATATCAATACGCTCCTCAGCATCCTTAATAATAATTGAAATTTTAAAAAAAAGATTAGCAATAACTTACAATATATTTAATTACAAAAAATGAGATAAATATTAATTAAAATATATAATTATTTAAAAGTATAAATCAAGAGGTAATGGTAGGGTATTTGATTTTAGAAGTTGAGAGTACGAAAGGGGTCCACGAAATCATTGTCAGTGACACGTGTCGAAGTAGATATGGTATATTGATCATGTGATGGAGCGATTGATTAGATATCAATGGCCACGTAAGGGTGAATGGGAGCGCCGAATTTTAGGTCTATCCACACCCAAACACATACCCCACCACTATTCCACACTTTTCTTTTCTTCATGACATGTGAACCCTAATAAATGAATTTTTTTTTTTTTTTGTCCCTACCATTTTTCTCTTTTCTCAAAATTTGTAAATAAAATATTGGAATTTAATTTTGATTCTATAATAATTAAATAAAATGATTTTCCAATTTTTTGAAAAATTAAATAAAAAAAAAGACAAAGACAATAATGAGAGGTGGCAGTTGGGGTCATGATGTGTAGGGTGTAAACATATGTTGAGCCAAGTAGGAATGATGATGTTGGTCCTAAGAACCTTGACAATGGTCCTACCCACTTCATTTATATGTTTCTTTTTTTAATAAATAATTATTTCAATTAATGGAATATTACATATGATAGCTCAAAATTTGAATAAAATTATAAGAGGAGTGGGCAATTATAAGATTGAATTTGGCCAAATCTGAATAAATTATATAATAAGTCGTGTAATTTCTGTACAATTCAAATAGAATGATCAATTACATGAACATTGCATCACACTTACTGCCTGATCGGTTGAGTTTAGGCCTGTCAATGGGTAGAGTCTTACCCTACTCATGCCTAGACCCCAAAAATATCAAAATAAATTAATTTAGATCCAAACTCTACCTAATTCATTGAACCCCACTCAATACCCATGGGTATTTAGACTTGACCAGACCCAGTGTTTGGGTCCGATCAAACCCAGACTTGATTTTTTTTCTTTATTTCCCCATCTATTTTTTCTGCAAATTATACTAATTAAATAAATTTAATTATTTTATTTTTTATTTCTACCCATAATTTATTAATAAATTTAAAATTAATAACTCTTTAATATACCATTTATTATACTGTCTACAAAATAATCTTATGAAAATATTACACGATAAATAATATTACGATGTCTTATGTTTTTTAGATTTGTTCACTTGAAGGTAAATCAATTGATAAATAATAATCCAATTGAATAACAAAGAAAAATAAATATATTTTTTTGGGTACAAATTGAACATATAGAACCATGGGTATTGATGGGCAGAAACCCAATCCAGGAGCAATTTATATTTTATTAATGAATTTGGATCTAATAATATTCATTAGGTCTGGATCTTAAAATTAATCTATGAGTTTGGATAGAGGATTTACCTTACACATTAGCGCCCCTAGTTGAGTTCGGACATACTTGCAACTTTGTATGTTTTATGTGGAGAAGGCACCCTAAAAACAGGATCCTGCATATATACATATATATATATATATATTCAGATGAGACGCTATGAGACGCTATATTAGAATGACATATAATGTAAGAAGCGATCAATAATACCAACATTTCTTAATAAATGAAATTTAATGTAAAATGTATCTTTTCTTTTATGAACTAAGGAAATTATGCTCAATTTGGACATATAGTTGCAACTGAATTGGTACAAACTTAGATACAACCTGCGATTAATGTTTCTACTTCTTGTTAATGTTTTAATGTGAAAAATATAGTTGAGAGAAACCAATCGATGGATGGGGTGGTTGTGGAATTAATTGATGAATTGACATAAAGTTTCTGTAAATACTATTTCTTAAGGTAAATTTCAGTCACCTTATTTAAAATTCGACATAATTATAAATATCTCCCCATTATTTGAAAATTATAAACACCCCCCTAATTTTTAACATTCATTTAACAATGAAACCGTTCAATAGCCTCCATAATGTTTCGATCTAATCTTTGTGGTGAATTGACCAAATTTTATGAAAGGTAGCTGTAATTTATTTATTTATTTATTGAGAAATAAGAAAAGTTGTTTGTAACATCATATTTTTGTGTTAGGGTAGGTACAATGTAGTAATGAACCATGTAACAAACTTTTCAAGCTATTATTTGTAGCATAATATAGGTATATGCTTGAATTTGAATGTGTTAGCATTTGTGTATAGCCACATGGCCCTTGCTTCCTACGCTTCCAAATTCATGCATCTATGTCCAATCTTGTGGAAAAATAGGTTGCATTTTACATCATTATTTTATGTACAAAAATATTAACATTAGTACATGTGAATGAACATTCATGTCCTACCTACTAAATATGATGTGTTATAACCTAAAACAATTCACCAAAATTGTGAAATAATTTTAGAAAAAACAATAATTACTTAATTAACCACATGTATAATATTATTTTACGAACCTAAAATTGTACTCGATCCTCATGAACTCGAATTTCTTTTGCTCAAGCATTCGACCTCGCTCGAACCTAATATTCGTGTTTGTTTGATTTTTCGAAGTATACTCTTTGACTTCTATTACTGATGTAATAATCAATTTTTTAAACCTATGTAGCGAATGTCTCATTAAAAGAAATTCAAACCTAAACCCTAATTATCGAGCGGGAGGGCTCGATCAACCCTAATTTCTTAATTAAGATCAATAATCTACTAGTTCAATTTTTCAATTAATTATATCACATTAAACATCAAACTCTTATAAAAGAAATGTTAAATATTTGATATTAAATACGCATATAACGAAATATAAAATAACATAATTTTTTTTTCACAAATATTGTATTATAACAAATTTACTTTATCCGTGACATTTTTTTAGATAATTAAAATATCTAGTTAATTAGTTTTCACGATTTCAACATTGGTGATCAAATAAATCAATTCTGACCAAATTATTCTTATAAGAGTGAAGATGTATCTCCTCGTATTAGCGTGTGAAGATGATTTATTTGACACGCAATAAGTCAATTGCGAATAAATATTTTTTTGATTGGTATCAATAAATTTTGATAAATAAATGAATATATTTATTATACAAAAACAAATATAAAAAAATAAAATATAATTTATTATTTACGTATAATTATACAAAATCTGATCCAAGGACACGGTGTAATTATCCCTAAAACCAAAGAGGGGGGAGGGGGAGAGTTGGATACAGTTAAGAATGCGTTGGAGTGATTTATTGGAGTGGGAAAGAGAAACGGATGGCCGATACTTTTGCTACAATTCATGAAAAAGATTGTGGATGAGTGTGACATTCCTCATCATATTCTTCCTCATTTGTCAACCTCATATCACATCTTTTCAATTTATATTAGGATAAATTATAACGACCACCACTTCTCAGATTTGACATAATTACGGATATTTTATCATTATTTGAAAAATTATCAATAGTGTCATGATTTTAACAACCGTGTAACAATTAGTCCAATCTGTTAGATTTTCATGGTGAAATGATTAAAATGCCCGTGTCGATTAAAAATTATAATTTTATTTATTTTTTTAAAAAATATTTTTTATGAACTAAGTGGATAATTTTTAGAATTTTTTCATCCACCCCGTTCGATTTTTTTTTATAAGTTTTTAATTTTATAACAAAAAATACAAGTTGACAATTTCATACTTCTATCCAAGGATTACATAATTTTATCAAATATCAGGGGGTATTTGTAATTTTTCAAATAACGAATGAATATTCATACTAATACAAAACCTTATGGAAGGTTATTACAATTTACCCTTTATATTAATATATGTATATATATATATATATATATAAATATATGCATTGGGACCCTACAAAAAGATAGCATTTTGGGGGTGGAATATAATATAATTGAAAACTATTTTTGGTGTCTCAAATATTTTTGATACTTCATTTTTATACTTTTAAAATTATTTCAGTAGCTTTTTTTTTTCCTCAACCTCTTATTCTCTCTCTCATACTGTACACAGACACACACACATTTTATATGAGTCGCAATCTTATTATAAAGTCCGTGTGGATAATAACTCGTGTTATGGGACATGAATGACGTGCTGTACTATATTATTTAGCGTAACAGTTTGTTAGATCTTGCAATTTGCTGCGTTGCTTACAGTAGATTGTGGGAATAAGGCTATGTGCCTATTCTAAGCTCTTTGTCTACGAGCTTAATGATGTTGACCTGCGTCCCACACACACAAGAAGTTTGCATACCTTATAAGTTTCATAATTTATTTTTTTCCCCTAATAGAGAGATATGCATCTTTTCAAAACAAAATATCAAAATTCGTGAAGTTTGGATGAACAATGTATACTTTATGCGCCACAACACGAATAGCATCGCACGTCGCATCAATATATAATTTTTTTTTTTTAAAATACATAATTAACTTTGAATTTTATACATAGAATTTGTATTTATAAAAATATAGGACAAAATAACAACTATCTCAGGTTTATTTTTGGACATTCCATCCGCAGGTCGGATACATATTCGACACTGCATCAAATAATTTTTTGAAGTGTTCGTGTATTATAACATGTATAAGTTTGTTTACTAAATCAAAAAAAAAAAAAAAAAAATAAGAGTACAAGTTTGTTTATGGGTAGGTTTAGGTCAACTAAGGCACAGTGGTAATTCCAAATTCTGTCACCTTAATAAAAGGAGCGTGCCTTCCAAAAAATAGAGTCTGACCCAAACATGGAAGAGACCCAACACTCAAATTAGGACAACACTTTTGTGGGTAGAGATAGCTATTTTGTTGAGGTCAAAAAATACATATGTAGCTCTACCTTAATATTCTAACACAGTACAATATTTATTATAATTATAAATATTTTTATTATATTAATATTTTTAAATATTATTATAGAATTAAGGGTGTTTATAATTAAGGGGTAACGGGGGTTAATTTTTAAAAGTATTTATAATTTTTTTAAATAATAAAAAGATATTTTTAATTATAATAAATTTCAAGAAAACCCGTTGTAATTTACCCTATATAATTCCAATCATATGTTATGGCTGGTACGTTGATAATAACCTAAGTAAGTACGTTGATAATAACCTATCCTAAGTAAGTTTGATTGACTCCATAAATACTATATACTTATGGGTTTTATTAGGTACGGGTCTCGTCAGAAGGGTGGATATTATTATTATTTATAGTTCCTAATTGACGTATATTTTATTAAATAAATTGTTGTCTACGTCTCTCAAACATAGCTTAATTTATATTATTGTGCTTAATTATTCAAATTTTTTTTATATTTTCTTGTTCAAATTTAATGAGAAAGAAATAGAACTTCTTTTTTGTCAATTAAATTCACCCTTTATTTGTTTAAATAAGTCTTTTTTCATTAAAAGAAAAAGGTTTAAAAGGTTCTTATTGCTTAATTTAATTCATTTTTTCCCATAAATTTTTGGAAAATTTTGATTTCCCAATAAATAAAAACAAATGTGTCATAATTTAATGATGATTTTCTTATAGTTGTCCGACTTAATATTGAACGATTGTCTTATCTAAAAATTCAAATTGTTAGCTGTAGATGAGAATAATTGCATATGTAAATCCTGTGTATGAAGTACTTTCTTAATAAATAATTGTAAACATAATGTCCACGTTAATACTTATGTTCATTATTTATCCTTTTGCAACATTACACACACTCTGGCTTGGCCTTTTTGTACAGATTTATTTGCAGGTGCTGTGCGATCAACGACGTGGTGGGATAACAAAAATCTTTTTGACTCGCCATAATTATTCTACGACACCTGTTTGGGTCTTTTGCTGTAAGGGAGTAGTACTCCTTGTTTATTATTGCTCTATTTGTAAGGGAGTAGTACTCTTTGTTTATGACTTTATTAGAAATTTTAGGGAGGTAGCCCTCCCTGCTGTACTATTTTGTGCGTTTTAATATAGAAGGATTGGGACTCCGAAAAGCTCCCCCCACCTCTAGGTGGTTTTTGTTAAAAAAAAAATAAATTGTAATAAGATCCAAACTCATAATTTTATTTTATCGAATTTTAATATAATATTTATATACAAACCACCTCATTTAAAAACTTAAATTAGTAAAAAAAAATATTTAATGTTGACATCTTAGTACCAAATAAGGTTAATATGTTAGAATAAGAAAACATATGAATTATATGTTGATGAGATCCAAAGTTGCAAAGTGGAGAGCATGTGGGATCCAAGGTCTCGCACTAGGTTCATTGAACTATTTTCTTAGGTTGCTTCTCCATAAATTTAAGGTTGGGCCAAAACAAGAATAATTAGTCGTTCCATAATTATTATATAATCAAAATTAATAATTAATCGAATATTTTTCGTACTCCACACGATCATTAACACTTCGTCTCGATATTTTATCAAGCCATTTGATACCATCATTTTTGCGTTATTTCAAGTTTTTCAATTATTTATTCAGTAGTTCAAATACTGATTTAAGGGGAAAATGCAAGCAACCCCTGTGATATTGCACATGAGCAGTTTATCCATGGTTAATAATAATTATTTATCATAATTTTAGTCAATAATAAATTTTCTTCTAGTTTGAAATATTTGTGCATAAGAGTGATGCTAGGTGTTTCGGCTAGCGAAGAGTTCTGAATGTCACCTACCAATCAAATTTTGGATCTCACTGTAAAAGCATTCGAGCCTGTATAAGAGCAGACTTCTACGATGTCAAACATATTAATAGCGAGAACCGAATTTGGTTGGCAAACGACCTTCGAACCCTAGAAGAAGTTTCACATTTAACCATGGCTAATTGTTATGATTAACTAATCGTAGTAACTAGTTATCGACTATGGCCATGCAACGATTGTTGGTCGCGATTTTTGCAGGTGTAACTAAAATATTTGTCATGACTAAAAACCATGGTAAAAAATGAATTTTCTTCTAGGTTGTATTTGGATTGAAGGTCGCAACGAATCCTTTGAATATGTTTGAATAATTTTAAATGTAAAAAATTTTAAATTCTTTTATTTTAATTTTAAACTAAATTTTGAGAAATATGGGTAGATTTCAAATTTCTTTTAAATAAAAACATTTAAAATTCTTTCTTTAAATTTTTTATTCAAATCCAAATCCATCAATCCAAACAGAGACAGAGAGCCCTTCAACTGGTGAAACACTCAACATGGAAGAGTGTAGTGATTGGGTGTATGTATTTTTAATTTATGGAGTGGATTTTGATGATCTGCATACTCAATTACAGCTATAATTACAATCCCAATATCATGAAAAAAATATGGTGGGAGGGATTTCAATATGATCTCATCATTACCACATTTATTTAATTATACAATATAATATAATATATAAAATAAAACAAAGTGATGAATTAGCACCATACATAGTGGTGGGCAATGGCCATAAATACTTCTTCATGCTCCTTTTTTTGTATTAGTGGATTTTAATATAATTAAGCTGATTATGTGACTCTATTACTATAATGCAATTTGAATTTTTTTAAATTAAATATGAGTGGAGCTCGAATAATTAAGTATTTTATTTCTTTTTGATTAAGTGAGGCAATCTTCAAAATCTTTGAAATAAAATAAATATTTGAGTTTGATTAATTACGTACGAAAAATGGGCTTAAATAATTTTTTTACAAATGTTGGTGAGAATTTGGTACAAATTAAAAGGGATAATCATACCGTTCTTTTATGAGATTTGGTATAATTATACGTAGAATATATATGATTTGGTAAATTGCACTTAGTATCTGTGGTGTTTGTTTTTTTCCTAACAAATAGACTCACCTGTTAGTAAAAGTTACAGAATCTTTTTACATTAACAAAAAAAAGTTGAATGTAAATCCAAATTTACCATGGATTAGCATACTCACTTGTTGTAGGTCAAATAAATATTTTTCCGAACAAACTATATTATAATTAAAGGTGAAGATATACTCGTCACATGTATTAGAGTGTGAAGATGTATAAGGCTAATTTAAATTAAAAAAGATTTGTTCGACTTGTAATAAGCCAATTGGGGATAAATATGGATTTTCATTCAATCTTTTTACTAGTATCAACAAATTTCATGAATTTTAACTAACAAATTAATTTATTTATTGAATAAAGAAAATACCAAGAGCATTAAATATAATATTCGAACTACAAAATATTTATATATAATTACATCAAATTTAATAAGAAGATGGTGTAATTATTCCAATCCCAAAATAAAGGTTAGAAGGTTGTAAACTTGTTTACAAAAAAGGTCAGTAAAATAAGATAATATTAACAAGAATTTCTATTAATTCAGAAATTTTTGTTATTGAAATGTTATAACTTTGATTTTTTTTAAATACTTGAGAAGCTTTTTTTAAATTATTATTTATTTTTCAATATTAGGGAATGCAACTAGGGTCTGGGGATGACAAAATGGGCTACTTGAGGGCATAGAGAAGAATTGGCGGGCCATGACCAGGAGGAAAATGGGCCCAATATAAAAGAGGCCCGTCGGGAATTGGGTAGGGCCTAAGACCATTAAGAGTATATTGCTTCGTTTATGGTATTGGGCCGGGTCAAAAGTTTGGTGTCTGCACTGGATGAGAGAAACTGTTCAGTTTCAAACCCCAAACAGCAGAACCAATAATCAATTTTCTCAAAAAAGAGAAGGAAGAGAAGAAAAGGGGGAAGAAAAATGCAGCAGGCAGCGGCACCACCGGCGAATCAGGATGCCGCGGCGGCGGGGGATGCGCCGCCAAAGCAGGTGGCACAAGCGTTGGAGCAGCTCGGGCAGGCGGGGCGGCTAATTGCTGATGTGCGGCTCGGTGCGGACCGGCTGCTGGAAGCTTTGTTTTACGTGGCGGAGGAGCCTCATCACCAGCACTCTGCAAAGTGTTTGAATTTGATCCTCAAAGAAGAATCCTTAATGCGGCAACACCTCCAGAACCTTAGTGCGATTGGTGGGTATCTTTGTGTATCTCTGTCAATTGATTTACTTGCAAGTTCTGCTGGTTGATGAGTAGTAAGAGTAAACAATCGAGGAGATTCGAAGAAAACATTAGGTAATACACAGGGTATAGAGCTTATTAAGGGATTGGGAAAGAAACGTGGGAGTATATTGAAAAAGAAAAGAAAAGGGGATAATGACTAAATGGGCCGTATAAGTTTCCGCTTGTTAATTAACTGAACTTTGGTGCTAGAGAAGTAAGAAGTTGCAAACCGTTTACGAGGAAAAAAGACGATATGATGTAAACAGTAAGTTCCTTGTACTATCTTCTGATAAAGTTGTGTTTTGTTTTTAACCCAAAGTATGTGCGAGTAAAGAATGGTTTAGTTTCACCTCAAAGTATGAGATCTCGCACATGTATGTTGTAATATACACTTCTTAGATATCTGGGTCAGAATGAATTATGTTGTAAGTACATGATTATGTCAATATAGAAAACAAGAGTAGTCTCAAATGATATTTATAGTGTGTTTGGATCCACTGAGCTCTGCTAGTAATTTTTTGTCGCTATTTGATCTATTTTGGATAATGAAACTGGAAATTTTATGGGTTCATTTGATTGCTTTGTTCGTGGACCTTGGTTTTTCTCTAGCTTCTTTGATCCTCAGATTTCTCTGTTGTGAGAGAGATAATCAGTGCAATTAAAATATCTGAAATACTGAAATGATGTATCTCCTCATAATAATGGCCGGCATTTGTGCATTTCTTCTGGGAACTGTAAATTTAATTGATTGCTCTGGCCCTTTTGAACTTATTGGCTGTCCTGATATGGTACTTGTCAGCTTTCTTGTCTTTCTTTATAAGCACGGCACAAACATTTTTTCCCTGTTTTACTGATAAAGGTGATATCAGAAGAGGGCTATGGGGGCATCACTTTAATATGCTTTCTATTTGTTAGGAAGGCAGCTGGAGGAATCTGGTGTTTTAAATGATTCACTTCGTTCACGAAGTAATTCTTGGGGCCTCCATATGCCTCTGGTCTGTCCAGATGGTGCTGTTGTTGCATATGCATGGAAGCGCCAACTTGCTGGCCAAGCTGGTGCATCTGCTGTTGACAGGACTAGGTAAATTCTACTATTTTTTCCTAGTATAGTCAAGATTAATATTCCAATGAATAAAATAACATTTGACATACCTAAAAATTTCGTGCACTTGATACAATAATGATTCAAAACATTAAAATAGTAAACGGGGATAGTATCTGAAACTGTTGCTCTAATGCATCACATACTATTAAGTTTCAGTGAAGTGCGCTGATAATTTCTTGTGTTGGCAGTTAATGGAGTGGGTTCAGTAAAACGAAACTATTTTCTGGTCTTCTTTTGATCTAGACTGAATATATTGGGTATCGTTAAAGTGATTCATTTGGCACCTGCAAAAGCAACTGGAATTACAGTGCTGCATGCCCAACCCTGTCGAGATCAGCACATGCTTCCCAATGTCAGTTTACATTTATCATTAACCTATCAACTCCTAATAATTTAATACTAATGGAGATCCTGTTGAGGTTCTGATTGGAAGTAAAGTGAATGCATGATCGACAGGTTTAGGACTCAGAGCAACAAGACTAGCCTTTTAAGAAGATGACGTTTATTATTATTTCTTAATTTTCCTGCTGTTCCTGGTGTATATCAATTAGCTTTTGGTGGCAGTGCTATGATAATGTCTGGTTTATATTCTCTTATTTTATATTTAGCCAATAGCAGCACAGCTAAATTGTTTGGCTGGGTTGAATTAGGAAAAAGTTTGAGAATGACATGCCAACACGGTTTGAAAGTAAGAGCGTAAAAAATGTAGTGTCAGAATGTTATTAGTAGATGGATTGTTATTTCATAGTGCCAAGGTTGGGAGGGAATGACAAACTGAAGCTTATGTAAATTGATTCCACAGAGCATTTAAGGATTCGCATAGGCATTGATATGGGCAGTTGCATCCATTTTGAACAGCTTTATAATAGGTCTCTCTTGCTTTTGAAAGGGAACTGTTCGGTAAAGTGCGTCTGTAAGGTTGTTTTTTCAATTTGCAGATTGGCTCTTAAGGCATTTACAGATCAAAAAAGGCGATTTTTTCCCCACCTCGCTGAGGATTCTGTTGTAGAATCAGCTATGAAGAAACATTGCAGTCCTCTGCCAATATCTCAAGAGGAACTTGCTGATCAGAAAACATTGGCTGATATCTTGTCGCATCTAGAGAAAGAAGTTGCCAATCTGCAAGCATTTACTTACCAGCGTTTGGATTGGTCAAAGCGGGCATCATCTTTGCCCTCTGCTGCAAATGAAAGCTCCACAGATTCTTCAAAAGAGCATAGCTTTCCAAGCACAAGCAAATGGGTACAAGGCTCAGTAAGCACGCATGCTCCAGATAAAGCTGCTGTGATTGAGTTACTTCTCCCCTCGGTCTTTAGAGCAGTAGTATCACTGCATACGGCAGGATCCATGGATCCTGATGCAGTAGCGTTCTTTTCCCCTGATGAGGTGATTTACTTGTTTCTTCAATCTGCTTCTTGGCTTGTTGCTCATAATCCTTTATAATATTATTAAAAGCTGTTTTCCACTTGCTGAGGTGCCATCAGTACCCTTTCATTTTTTGTGCCCATCGATGAGTCTCCTCATCTTGCACACATAGGGACAGAGATAAAATTGTCTTGTGTGAAGATCTTGAATAGTTTGAAATGTTATTACCTAACTGGTACTAATACTATAGAAAGCAATCTTCCTAGTGATAAACTTTTGGTATAATGGAATGCTTGAATGTCTGTCTCGTGTTCATTTTAGAACTTCTCTCCACTTCTCAAGTTTTTAACTAGATCTTCCGTGTGCCTTCTGTCTTCCGCAATTTTATTGATTTAAGCTGCTGTACCATCCACGATCAAGTTTTAACCTGCAGCTGATGTATCATTGTTTTATTCCTTATGTAGGGTGGCAGCTATTTGCATGCACGGGGTTTTTCATTGCATCATGTATTTAGGCATGTTTCGGTAAGAGTGCTCACCAACTTTCGTGCCCCCAACCCCCATGCCCAGTATTGACACATAGGATACTGAAAGTCTAATATTATCTGCTGCACAAATGGAACACTGCAGGAACATGCCTCTATGGCTCTGCAGTACTTTACTTGTGCTAATCCTGAGACAGCCCTGCATTCCCTGCTGGTATTGTCCGAATACTGATGACAGTTGATTAAAACAAATGAAAATTTCAGTGTCTAATTATATCCTTTGTTTTGCCGCAGCACTGGGTTTGCAGTTATCAAACATTGTTCATGAAAGTGTGCAGGTGATTTTTTGTTTTTTTATCTTCTGAAATTTCATCTTTTCTTCTAGCCTTTCTTGTCACACTTTAGCCTCTTCTGGTACCGTCTGAATCTCAATCAAGATTGTAACTCTGCAGCAAGTGTGGCAAGCTTCTGTCAATGGATAAACAATCAGGCCTGATTTTACCTCCCTTAAAACGTCCTTTCCGCTACTACACTGCTGGTAGAAAATCGGCAAAAAGCTCCACGACCGAGAACTGCAGCATGGATCTGATTAAGGCCTTTCACATAAGCTGCTTTTCAGAGGAAGCATAGGTGACAATACATGATGTCCCAGTGTAGAATGTAGTCAAATGTATCTAGTGCACAATTTGAACAATAGCCACTCCTCTCTGACTGTCTTGCGTGTGGATGGGAGGGTGTAGGAGTTAATTTTGGTGTAGATTGTAGAATTAGCAGGTTTAGGATGATCACGTTCTTGGTTTTAGAGACTTGTTAGTCATGTTTGCGTTGTTTAAAGGGACGAAATGGCGGAGCGATTAGCAATACAATCTTCTGAAATACAACAGGCTAAATAATCTGAGTTATTATACTACAATTCTTAAATTGAATTCTTTATACGACGCTTGTGCAATCCTGGACCGGAGGATCAGTCCTCATATCATGCATTTCATCTGATCCGAAAATACCAGGTTACCGACATCATAAAGCTGTCCATTTTTGCAGCATCAGATCAGCCATTGCAGAGGAGGGAAGCCAACCAAATTTGGATGGGTTAAGGCAACAAACAGGTCAGTTGTTGAAAGAAGATTGAGGTTTACTGCTGCCTCCTATTTTGGGAAATTACCAAAGTCTTTCTTTCCAGTTTGGATTGGTTCAATCTCTTTTTCCCAACATTAATGTTCTTTTCCAAAATTTAATCTGAGAAGAAGAATATGACAGTTAAAAAGAGCATCAGCATCGCTTTCAGTGGGAGCAATATGTTATTCTTGGCTGGCTAACTTCTCTTTTCCTTGAATCAAAGTTCCTAAATCTATTCCTACCCACAATTTGTTTATAGCCAATCAACAATAAGAATATAATCAAAGATTTTTTTTTGGGAAATAAATGTGTTTTGGCCACTTCAAATTATTTGTGATATCATACTTTCTTACATACACCAACGCACGGCATGTGTATGAAAAATTGACTGTGTTACTGACAAAAGAATTGAAATTCTCTCTGTGTATTTTGTATTAATGTTTTCTAATGACGACGGTGCTACAGAATATTTAGAAATAGTTATCTCTCAAATTTGGCTTCATGGTGGTTCTTTTCCAATTGTGAGTTTCACCTCTTTAACGTTTTGCTACTATGGGGTTAATTGCATTTTACCCTTCTGTAAAAAAATATTAAAATTCTCTTAACAAAACCAAAAAAGACAATGCAATTCTTGAACTTTTAGAAAATAAGCTCCACTAGGGATTGCGTTCCCATTTTTAAGAACTTGGGGGTCGTCTTCTTGTTGTTGCCTTTAAGTGCTTTTTCCCTTGGGTGATACACTTTGAATTTTACACTAATTACATGATTAGTATATTGCACTTATTATATAATTAGTTCAGTTTTGATCATGTTCGATTTGGACTAGAACTTCCCTAGATATAAGGAAAAGTCTTATTGAAATAAGGTCTAATCGAACCTAATCAGTCACTCAATATAATATATTTGCCATATGATTGATCATTCTTCTTAAATTATACCAATCATATGACAAGTATCGTACCAGTCATGTAATTGGTTCAAATATGACCAAACCTAATTTGAGGTATGATTTTCCATATACATAAATTATTGTTTGTTATCCTAAACATCTATTTTTGAGCAAGAATCAAATGACATTTTGTGCATGGAACAAAAGAGTTCCATTGATCAGATAAGAAAACAGCTTTTAATTTCATAGTACACAATCACTTTTCTATATCCCTTGCTAAAGCATAAAGTCTCTCCTCTGTGACAAATATCCCAAACCAGCAAAACAAGCAACCTGTTTAAAGTCATTTCGTTCCCACAAATTAAGTACTATCAACTACTCCTATATAACTTTAAGCTTTAGAGAAATTGTGTATAACTCTATAGTTAGCACAAACTCAATATCACCACCATTAATCTGCATGATCATATAGCATTAAGACAACAGGTTAATTCCAATACTCGGTCGCCCTCAAACAATCCATCATGGATCCCATCGAGGCTCACAGAGTCAGATACCGGAAGCCCGCCTCACGTATGACGCTGCTGGCGCACTTGTTTGGTATAATTGCAACCGTGCTTCTGATCGTGTGGCTGCTGCACTATCGAGAGGGCATCGACCTTGACTCGGATAGTTCCAGTCGTGTTTTCAACGTATGTATACTGTTCTGCATGCAGTTCCATCATACAGATAAAAGTGCTTGCCTGTCTGTTAAGCATCTGAACACTGCAATGTATAGTACGCATGTAATTTGAGTTGTGTTTGTGGTGTTCTTGTTTCTGCAGGTTCACCCCTTTCTTATGTTCTTCGGGTTTATTTTTATGGCTGGTGAAGGTACGGATGAAAACGATCAAAATATCTGATTCTTTCGGCACAAGTGTTGGTGCTTGTGTTGTGTTTCATTTAAGTACTGAGGACTAATTCATACATTTTCTCAGCAATGATGGCGTACAAGACGGTGGTGGCAGAGAGGGAAGTGCAGAAATTTGTTCACATGTTCGTTCACTTAGTAGCAATTGTGTTGGGGATCGTTGGACTGCATGCCGCCTTCAAGTTCCATGAGAGACGCGGCCTAACAAACTTGTATAGCTTGCATTCTTGGATTGGAATAGGCACCTTCTCCTTGTACTGCTTGCAGGTATTCTTGCTCAGTTCAATTATCTAACGTAGTCCTAATCTACAATTTTTGATCTTATGTTCCAATTTCTTTTTCTGTTTTTAACTCCTAAAGATCGACACAGAACTTCTTTAGAACTTTTTATCCAACCTGTTTTGTCTCCGCATCTCTTACCTTGAGCGGAAAATGATTCACTGAATCGATATTTAGAAGCTGAAATTTTACCTCCACCATCGATAGGTTTAGCAAAGACGTATGTAGTACTGGCCATACAAAGAAGTATTTGCCTTGATCATGAGATTCTATGAGTCGAGATATAGAAGTCGAAATTTTACCTCAATCTTCGACATGTTTAGTCAAGACGTTTGTAATACACCCCATGTAAGGAAGTATTTGCAATAACTTCTACTTTTTGTATTTTTGCATGCAGTGGTTGATTGGGTTGAGTGTGTTTCTATTACCCGGAGCCTCACATGATTCGAGGGCACGAGTTGCATCATGGCACGTAAGTGGCGGTAGAATTCTCCTGTTTATGGCCATATGCGCGGCCCTGACAGGGTTGACGGAGAAAGCCACTGTCATGGGGCTGCAGCATCAGAGCGAGGCTCGTACAATCAACTTTCTTGGATTGTCAGTTCTGCTTTTTGGCATTTTTGTTGATCTTTCTGTTTCTCTCGGACGCTACTTATGATTTTTTTTCTTTCTAAATTCTCACATTAACAGAATTGACTTTGGAAAAAATTGTGTTCAACTTCTTGGACAAGGTTCGTTTGGCAGTGTGATGATTTGTTGTAGGAACTTGTTTTTGTGTGTTTTACATGGGAGTTTGCTTTGTATTCGTACTTGAACATCGTATTCTACGAATAAATGTACTAATGAAAAAGTCTATTTATGTTGCACGTTTTGAGTAAATGAACAAATGAGATCATATCCTTACAATCTTGGGCAAAGAATTACCCATTCTAAGTAAAGTTTCACTGGAGCAGAGCAACAGAATGAGCTTCTTCCTAGGAAAAAAATCTCAGCAGTCAGAATTTCCATGAAGATGAATGAGCATGCCAAACAGTGAACACCAACCAAACAGCTCTCTCACCATTTTCTTTCTCATCACACAACCGAAATGGCAAGACATTATAGAACGTACATACAAAGGTTAAACAAATCGTTCATGGCTTTAAGATGGGAAAAGATCGCAACCTACGTTACCATAGTCAAACAACACTACTGATATAGTTGAGTCAAACAGAACTATGGACGGTATTAGGTAAAAACAAGAATTAAACTAACTGTTGCTTTGTTGCTTCCATTCTCTTGAGCAATCCTGAAATCTCAGATTGCATTCTTATCTTCATTTTGTAGTAGTCACAGTGCGAATTCTCCAATGCCTTAAGCTCCTCCAGTTTTTTCCTTCGTCTTTCCTCAGTCTCCTGCAAACACAATTTTGCTAGCTTCGCAGCATACTCTTCTTCTAATTTCTCAGTTTTCATCCTCACCATCCGTCTGTAGCTCTCGATTTCTCTCCGTGCCTCATCGGCTCGGCTCTGGAACATCCTGGCTTCTGCTTCCTTAATTCGCACGAGACTTTCCAGGCTGTCAAAACCATCTTTTTTCGCAGGCTTAACTGACCATTCATCCTCAATTATCTTGTCACTCATGATAGGAACTTTGATGTCATTGTGATGAAGATCAAAGGGTGTCGACTCTTGTCGTCCACTTGAAGAGTTCATGTTGTAGAATGATGGTTTTGGAGTGAGAGAGTTGGATAATGGAAGAGCAGAAACATCTTTCCCAAAGCTTGGTTGATCAATAGAATCTTTAGAAAGCATGCTAGAAGAACCCATGTCCACGAAGACCTCCGTAGCTACGTATCAGAAAGCAAATATAGAAATAAAAGATCATTATTTGGTTTTCTGAACCTATAACATATAAAAAGACGAGCAAACTCTAGTTCCAATACATCCAGGAAGCTATGAACAGTTTGTAAATCTATTGGCATGAACAACTTGACGGATCATACCAACACAAAAATAACATTGTAATGTAAACCTGCTCCATGCGGAAAAGAATCTTATATTTTTCAACCTGCACTGTGATTTTTGTTCAAGTTTCTTGGATATACACTTCTTATATTGGATGCAACAAATTGCTATAGGAGGGAACTCATACAAAGAATGCAATGCAACCAACGAACCAGTTACAATCCTGATTGCTTTGTACAGAATATCCATTCTGTCAAGTCACTAGAATGTTGCAAAGTAAGCAGTTCCTTAGAGAACATATTGTTTAGAGAACTCATAACCATAACTCTGTATTATTCTTTAACCCAAAAATGTTTTTACAAACACAACTCATATTTTACAGAAAACATGACAAGCACAACCCTTTCATTAAGCTAAACCAAGCTTTCAGATCCTAATTTTTTCACCAAATATAGCTTTTTGACATTTCAAAAGAAACTTGCACTGTTATTTTTTCTCCCCAGCATTCTTTTGATAACCTTGTTGACAGCAAGAACCAGATAATTCGAGATACTATTGCAGCTTATCAATCAGAAGAACAAGAGAAGGATAAAAACACATAAAAGAATCAGTAGCACCACTATTTCCTTCACATCATCACTTTGGCAATCATAGCTAGTACTGGGATAAGCAAAAAGGATTGTTTTGAACACTCACAGTTGAAAAATTGAAACATAGAATTGCAGACTTCGGGAGGAGTTGTCATCTTGTTCTGAAGCTTGGTAAGCATCTCAGCAGCCTTCATATGCAACTCCTTTCCTTTTCGATCTTCACTTCCTCTAAAGATTTTCCTGACGCAGTCAAGCTCTTTTATAAGGTTTTCTAGACCCCAATTCTTAGCACAAGAAATAAAGACATCCTTAACGAAACCAAACATCTCAGAAGCATGCCCGCAGCCAAGGCAGTGAAATTGCATCTCAGTTGCCCCAGATGACCCTTTCAAGCAAGGACCAGGCTTTATGAGGTTTCTCTCAAGCCCACAGGCAGCATGACACCAGTGTGAACAAGCATCACAGCCGACCCAACTGCAAGTGTTGTTGGCACAATCAAAGTTCAAACATACAGGGCACATGCACTCACTGCAAAATCCCTTCTTTGTCGAGCAAATCTTGCAGTCGCAATCATCAACCGGTAGTAGCCTCCTGCAGTTTATGTTTCGGCACCTTTCGAGTGAGAAAATATCCACTAATTCTGCTGCTGGGAGTCTGTTTTTGCCATGTATAAAGCTTACTAGCCCCATTTTTATTGCAACTAATATTTCAAGCTGGCTCTTTTGGCATTTTGAGAGTGTCTCATTGGTGAGATCAGATCTCCGCTCAAGTCTCTTCTGGAAACCAACCAACTCATCTTTCCTTTCTGGATTATCGATAATGTTCTTCAAGTACTCTTTAGTAGATTCAATTGTTTCATCAGTAAGCTCCTGAAAGATCTGAGCCATGGCTGGGATAGACTCAGATACAACTTCTCTAAGTATCCTCTCAGGTCTAGAAGGCTTACGCACTTTCACCACATGATCTTCTGAATCTCTAAAATTCTCCAAATTTCTCATCCTTGAATCTCCTGACTGAGCATCTATTCTTGGTCTTGCTGGCAACTCAGATGGGAAAAACGAAACATTGTCCGAGCTTGTAGTCCTGTAAAAACTATTATTACATGAATCCTTACTAAACCCACTGCGATTACCCATCCCAAAACCTCCACCACCACCACCCCCATGATTGGATAATGCAACAGTCCCATCTCCAATTGGCCTAAATCGACTGTGGACAGAACCATTAGTCCCCTCTCCACAATTCCAGATCTGATCACATTCCTTCCTATGACTTCCCACTGAGTAGTCATAATTCTCAGTCGAATTCCGAGTGAGAGAGCAACTGGGGTTGTGCGAGAAGGGGTGGGAATACGAGTACGAAAGCGAGGCTGCCGTGAAATCATTTGAATACGTTGTCTGTGTATTATTGTTATAAGATGGCCCCAGTGACTGTACACTCCTACTCGGCCTAAGCCGGGATGGGAGATCCCCATTCTGGACACGGTTAGACCCAGCCAAGGAGAGGGAAACATCAGGAAGAGCCAAAGAAAGGTTCAAAGACTCAACCTTTGGCTTCTTTTCCTTATTCTCACCCACAGTTTCCACATTTTCAGCTTCCCTTTTAGATGAATTCCCTCTGTTCTCATTCAACTGAAGAAAATCTCTTTCCACCCACACGTTATTATTATCCTCTGCATTTTGATCCTCAGAAACAACTATTTCTTTTCCCTTATACCTTCCACTCAGAGAATTCAGCAGGTTTTGGCCTGAAACATCCTTCTCAGGAAACCCCAGTTTAGAATTTTCACAAAGATAGCTAAGAGTAAGCTCCTGGGAGCCAAAATTCCCAGCCCTTTTTGGCTGTAAAGCAGCCCTCTCATCAAAACCACCAATCACTTTAGTTTTATCCGGCGACTTTTCTCCAAGGAAATCAATACCCCTTTCTTGAAACTCCATTTTCTCATCTGGGCTCTCCCTATTTTTTTCCCCGGATAGCTCATCTGAATCCTCTCTCTCTCTCACCATCATCACTCTCAATCACCAAAAATCAAATAAATAGCAGAGAGTAAGAGAAAGAGGTGAAACACTTACAGAGACAGAGCTCAAAGACACGGGCAATTGCAAGAATTCAAGAGAATCTTATTAGGGTGTGATTGAAAGTTTCGAGCTTTGACCCCTCATCACCCTCCCTCCCTCTCTCTCTCTCTCTCTGCGCTGTCCGAATACTTGGCAAGTTGCAACGGCTGAATTCTTTTTTTCTCGAGTTTTCACACTTTCAAGTCTTCGACGCGGATTATAGGTTTGCTGGTGTACGAAATTACCATAACACCCCTTCCATACGTCAAATTAACGCTTGACGTGCCCCAAAAGTCCAATTGTTTGCATGCCTTTTCGTCCTATGTACCAAAAATACCCCCACTGTTCAAGTTGCGTCTGGATCGATAGAATTAAAATTAAATTCTTAATACTAATATATTCTAATCTTTTTAGAATAATTTCGTATTATAAGAAATTTTATTTTTTTTAATTTTAAATTATATTTTATAAAAAAATATTTTAAATCTCAAATTGTTTGCTTGAATTCTTTTCTTAAATTGAAATCTTCTATGGATTAATTTTGTTGGATAAAAGTTAATTACCAGAAACTCCTTTAGCCCTCTTGGAGTCCCAAGTAGACTTTTTTGATATTCCTCGTCATCTAAATTGATTCCTTCTAGAAGTCTAGAATTAAATAATTTCAATTTATTTACTCCCTCTTATTCCCATAAAACAATTATCAATACTAAAATTCTTTAAAAAAAAAAAACTAAATAATATAATTTTATAGGCTCTCCTAATATTCACATATTGGCACATTCGAGAATAGTATTTCTATGAATTTTTTAAGACTTAGAAAATTCAATCAATGTTTTACTTTTTTTTTTTTTTGTGAATATGTTAAACTTAGCAAAAGATATTCTCCTTTTTATCAAAATATTTTTCTAAAACTCTAATTATTACTATATTTATATATATGCATACATCATTATTATATATAAAAATTATTATTTAATAATATATATTTAATTAACTATAATAATAAAAAAATTTGATGTAACATCACTAACTATATAAAATATTATATATATATATATATGTATTGACTCTTGTAGAATAGAATATGTCATTTTCAAAAGGAAATATGATAATGGTAAATGAGTACATAAACAACTAGTACATAAAATAATCAAGAAATAAAGATCAAAGTGGTGCATTGAATCATATTTGTTTGATTCATTTTTCAAAAACCATAATGATGCATTACTTGTTCTTGTAACTCGTAAACTTTTTCAATAACTCTTGCTTTTGAATGTTTAACCAAAATTTCATATATACATTACATATAAATTGAGATAAGAGAATTAATTAAAATTACATTAAACTTAATTTTCTATGTTAAGGACTATGAATTTGCTTGAGGGAATTTTATTCAGTAATGAGATGATAATATAATGAGTTTTTTTTTTATGTATTTATTGGCTTATAATGAAGAGCTTTAATAGAATTAAACTATAAAATAAAATCCTACTAAATATAAATTTAGTAAAACACGTAATGAATAAATAAAACTCTATTTTCTAGTTATGTTGAAAATCGTACGTAAGAATGGAGAGTGAGTGAAAAACGACCGAAAAAATCAGTTCAAGAATTGCTTAAAACGTGATAACTCTTTGAACTTACCTAGGCCCCTATTTATAGGAGGAAGACAAGAAAAACATGAAGGCGACTAAGGGTAGTTAAGATATCTCCAAATCTTTTTTGGGATTTTTTATTTTATTGGATATATATTATCTAGTCGTTTGCCATATCATATTAGCCCCACACCGACAAAAATGGGATTTATCACATCAATAAGCAAGTATGAAAAAATCAATATAATAGCTACAATCATCTCTATCCATGAGATTATAAGCATAGCTAGCATGTTCATACCTGCTAGCATGTTTTAGTGTTGATGTGGGCAAGGATTGAGGTGTTTGTTGAGTTGGATGAACCCTCAACTATCTATAATTAGACCTAAATTGGTTGTTGTTTTAGCAGCAGATGGAGGGTAACTAAGTTGATTAGGGTGGTGGCATTTTGAGCTTCAAATTGGGCATTACCACAGATATAGAGCTTGAGAGAAAAGGGTATCATAGAGCTTGAGAACATGATTCATGTCATGTTCACTCTATAATACTCCATTCCCCTAATGTGATTTGGTATCAAATTTTAATTGAAAAGTTGAAAGTTGTGTATATACTTAGTTTACTATATTTAATTGAAATAATGAGTGGGGGTTAATAATATCACAGTATTGCTTTTTCAGATGAGATGGTATTTAGTTTGTTATATAACCAAAGTTTATTGTAGAGAAGGAATGGGTTGAAGGACAAATTTAGAGTCTTTCTTTTATAATATTCATAGATAGATTACATTTAAAATAAAAAAATCAATGAGATGTTCTAATGGGATGCACATATTAAAGCAGTGAGTAGTCCAAATAGGAAGTAGAGAAAAATACATTAATTGTTGGTAATTGAGTGAAATTGAAGTCTATGATCCCAAGTAGCAAAAACAACATAATCCCTTCAGCATCTTCACATCCATGATCCATCAATTTGAATGCTATAAATGCTTCAGAATCAACCCTCACTTTCATCCCTAACCACTCAAATCTCTGTACAATATACATAACAAATTAATCCCAAGAGTTCAAAAGAAAATGGCACTAGCCAAAAACTTGTTATCAAAGTTTTAGGTTTAGATCAGGAAGGGATGAATCTTTCCTCGCCGGTGGAGCTGTTGCTATGAAGTTTATGTCGGGACGTTGGCCGGAATCAAGCCCCGGATTGCCCTGAAGCCCCTCGATTTGTCGGAAACTTCCGGGCCACGACAGCTCCGCTTCGTCGTACTGATCCATGTACACAGGCAACCCGAAGTAACCTTGTTCGACAAACCTGGCTCCGCCTCTTATCCCGTGCAACGGCCTACCAGGACTTTGAACAATTTGTTGGTGCACTGAAGAATGAGCCTCGATGCCAAGGGACCGGAATGCGGACCCATGCAGCGGGAGCGACGCCAAGCTAGCGTATCGGTCGGAGAACATTCCCATTCTCATGGCCCTCTTAGCTAGTGTCCTCTCCCTCTTGTGTGCATTCTGGTGTCCACCTAATGCTTGCGAGCTGTAAAACTTTCGTCGACAATAATTGCAAGAGAAAACTCGGGAAGCTGGTGGGGGATGCTCTGCCACTCTACCGGCAGTCTCAGCTGAGCCTTTCGGCTCAGCATCGCAACCGTTGATGCCAAGTGTGAGGTCGAGGATGACCGGCATGGTGTCATTGTGATGCCCTGGAGAATCTTCCAGGCAGGAAGAGTGGTTATTGCTTTCCTTGGAGTGGACAGGAGAGACTTCTTGATTGGAAGCTACTTGGCTGCTCACTTCAGATTCATCTTCAGACTCAATGTTGAAATTAGGAGGCATCATAGTTGGATGAGAAATGAAATGTTGATCCTTCTCCAGGAATTGTGCTAAATAACTGCTGATTTAATTGACAGAAGCCGATATTAGAGTATAAGTTGCTATCTGCAGACAGAAAGAAAGCGTGTGTTTTGAGTGTCCGTAAATGCAAGCATGCACGTAATGTTTCGTGCATGCATAATTTGTGTGTACGTCTGTATGTATGTGCGAGAGAGAGAGAGACGCAAATTTGAGGTTCAATTATCAATCATTTACAATCTCCTGAAGTCAACAAATGGCACTTGAGTATCAGGATAATTAAAAAGAACAAGAATATGCACTGGTAATAGCGCACAGTCTCAAGATCTGATATAGGTCCAGACAAGATGCTTAAATTGTGAACAAACAAACAATAACCAATCGCTACCTAAAATCCAACAGGCTTAATGTCATCTCACAAAGTGATACTCTAGGGGAAAACATATTGATACAAGATAGTCTAAATTCCCGGCAGGCACATTTTCCTCGTACCAGCACTTCCTGATATGCATGCTATAACATAAACTGACATTAAGAATGTAACTTCTATGCCTTTCCATATATATAGTTTCCCATTTAGAGGTGATTTCGATGCCTACAAAGAGACTTTTAATAAATGCTGATAGCAAATTATCTTTCTAAGAGATCAACAGCTGTTTCTAAGACATCGCATCAAGGCTAGCAACCCCTCATCCTTGTTTTCTGTCAAGACAAGATCGATCAATTATACAAGACAAACATCACGTTATGTCTTCAATGTTTTCATTTTCTTACACATATATGTGAATTTTTCGTCTTAACTACAGTTTTCTAATGCATGCCACAATCTTAAGGCAACTGTAGAGTAAGTGCTGATTATTTATTGTTCTCCAGAATTCTTACTACATATGCAGTGAACTGAATCACAGTAACCTGATGTCAAGAATTCCTAGTACTTTACCTTGAGTTACCAAGGGTTACACAGCATCAACAACAATCTGGAGTGGTCAGTACAAAATTCTTTGAGACAGGACATGCTTCAAGGAACAAACGAGGTACAATAAGTACAAATAAAGAACGACGTCGATCATGGAAAACATCATGAATCAGACAGAGGAATCTCAAAACATTGAACAAGAACATGACATTTATGAATAATGAAAAAGGAACTCCTGGATACAAATTTCCCCTTTCTTGGGAGACGCAGGAGACAAGTAGCTACTTGAACATCGTCGAGTTCTTCGACTGTATACATAGCTGAGTAATTCACTGATGTTCACATTTGACAGCAACAAATAATTTTCAACCATTTTGAGATTTTATTTAATGACAATGGATCCGCTAATGTAAAAAGCACAGACAATCAAGAACTTGTTAATAGAAAACAATCCCAAAATACTAGTGAGACACAACAGTCCCTTGTTAGTAATTACCTCTAGATTCACAGTGGAAATAGAGAGCATATGAAGTTTAAGAAAAAAAAAACATAGAAAATTTTCCACAAATGAGCTCAATACAACTAAAGGAAAAATGAAGCTAGTTCAAAGGGAATTGCCCAGATCATCAATCCTATTACAACATCAAGAATTTCAGAGAAACAAGACAAGCCCATTCAAGGTAGAGCAAAAAGGAACCACCCATCAGCAAGAAACTGCAGATTTAAACAGAATCAAGAATCTCCACACACAAAAAATCCACCTTTATGCAGTAGCAAGAACAAACAGTATATCTAGAAGCAAGTAAGCAAGAAGAGAAAACAAAAAAGAGCATAAAAGCAATGAACAAAAGAAGGCTGCCAAGCTAGGCTACAAAGTGAGGTGAAAAAAAAAAAGGCCTTTAACACACTAATAAGTACCTTTGAAGGGCTCAGGAGCTTCAGCTTCCGTGTGTGAAAAGACAGATTTTTGCAGAGGGGATTCTTAGTTTTTACCAAATATGGGTGAGGAGGAAAGAGTCAGAAACACAAGAACTAGATGGAGATAAGATCATTGGAGAGAGAAAGAGAGAGAGAGAGGGAGAGAGAAGGTGGTGGGACGTCAGATAAGTCAGATGGAAAAGCAGATTATACAGATACAGGGGATGGGGTGGGGTGGGGGGGAGGTAGGGGACACAAGACACTATTTTTGTTGGGCTCTTTGAACTACAATGAAACGAAATGTGATGTGAAAATGAAAAGCATTATTAAGCATTAGTTATAGGACAGAGGAAGAAAAAGGTTGAGAGAGAGAGAGAGAGAGAGTGTGGTGAGTCCCCACTGAGCATGGAAACTAGTGTATGCTGCTGTTGCTGTATTCCCCTGTTGAAGGATCCTCCAATACCACCTTCTTCCAATCCACCAAAGAAAGAATAAAGCATGTTCAAGAATCCCTTTGTTTGTATTCATTGAATTCAATTGAAGCTCTTACTCCTTTCTTGTGCCTTGTTTGGTTGGAGTTCATTCAAACAAGAATCTCAACTACTTTCATCATTAGTCCCTCCTAAACTTACATTTTGTTTTCCTTTAAGGTTTGTAATAGGAGTGGTAGTATAAAGTTAAAAATACGTAAAATTTTTAATATTTTTTTTAATAATATATCATATCGAAAAAAAATTGTTAGTGGGCAATTTTGTTTTTATGCAAAAGCATATGAAGACATGAAAGTGTCGAATACGTAAGTTTCTCAATTTTATATTTTAGAGTAATTGTTGATAAAAAGAATCCGATTTTTCTAGTTGAAAGATGAGAGAGAAGAGAACTTGTAAAAAAAATAAAGATTATGTCAAATTTTCACTCCCTTTGCTTTTCTCTTTTCTCCTATCCAAAAAATATATGGTTCGGGTTCGAGCCGCAACGACCCTGAGAATAATCTAATTCTGGCAGGTGTTTGGGACTGATAAACCAAGCAGAGGTTAATTAAGCTTGTCACAATATCACCAATTAAAACACTTTGATGCTTAAATATTGCAAGATCAAGAAAAGATAAAAAAAAAAAAGATTTTATAAATAAATGACGTACTTTTTGTTCCAAGTGATTTTGAAGTAATTATAGAGTAAAATGTTTGTACTTATACTGATTCACGTGTCGTGATTTTAACCTTTCAAGTGTTGAAGTATCGATAATTGTGATTCTTGATCACTGAATTGGGTTAGATCTGCAGCCTAATTCTCATAAAAAATGTATGAATTTTAATTTTATTTGGGTATTTAAAATTCTATAAACGATATTTGTATCTTTTAAATAGCCTTATTAGAACCTTATCACCACATATTTTGGAGAAAATAATATTACAATAATAAGATTATGCAGTGAATCGCATGTCGGTATAATTATGTGCAAGAAGGCGAAAATACAATTCATTTAATTATTCTAAAATGCATTATGTTATCGGGGCCAACTAAAGAATGTGACGAAAATCAAAAGAAAAATAATAATAATAATTACACTGAACGTTCGTGAGAATTTACGTAATTACACGTCGATTTTTTATAATTTGAAAAATTATATCTAATATTCTTAATTTTGTTTCTATTTACAAATAGATTTTCTGTTCCTAAAAAATAAGGATAATTATACTCTCCTTCCCTGAGTTTTGGTGTAATTACAATATAAACCCCTGTAGTTTGAGAAATTACATCTAACACCCCTGAGGTTTGCTTCTATCCAACAAATAAGTCCCTTTGCGAGTCAAAGTTCATCGAATTTGCTGATATTAACAAAAAAGATTATACTGACTTATTGCATGTCAAATAAATTTTTTAAAATCAAATTACCCTCATATGTCTTCACGCGTTAATCTATATGAGCAGGTATATCTTCACCTTTATAGGAATAGTTTAGTACGGAAAAAATTGTTTGACCTGTAATAAGTCAGTAATAGATCAATCGAGAGTAAATATCAATTTTTATTCAATTTTTTTATTAATATCTGTAAATTCAGTTAATTTTGACAAATGAATGGATTTATTTGTTAGACAAAAATAAATTTTAAGTGTGCTAAATGTAATTTTTCAAACTACATGATCTAGGTGTAATCACACCAAACCTCAGAAGAAGGAGTGTAATTATCCCTAAAAATATCTAAATTTACTGATATTAGTATGCGAAGATGTATAAGAATAGTTTTGTAATAAAATATTTATTTGACCTGTAATAAGTCAATTGAGCGAATTTTTCTTTCAATTTTTTTGCTAATTTCAGCACATTCATTAAATTTTAACTAAATAATAATTTATGTAATATATCAAATCACAGGAAAATTTAAGTACCAAACCACCGAGAAGGAGCGGTATTGAATCTATTGATTATCCAAACAAAACAACAACAACTTCTTTCAAAATTTAGAAAACAAACAAGCCCTTGCTACAGTTTTACTTTTTGGTCCTTTCCGTTTATCCCCTCGAGTTCATGAGATTCACGACTTTCACTACTCCACCAGTTGCCTTTGAGAGTCCAAACACAAAGTACGCTATTTGAGTCCAGATATTATACAAAAGTCGTGGTTAGTAGAACAAAGGACAACACCCCCTGTTATGTACTCTCTCCTACATTTATAGGCTTTCATTATTTATTTAATATTTTTAAATATATATATATATATGTAGGTTGATCAGAATATAATGATGATAGTCGATTTAATATGTAAAATATATTAAATAAAAAAATAATTAACACTTATATTTGATATTATATGTATGTAGTAAAATATTTTAAAATATATTTTAAAATAATTCTCACGAGCAATAGCATATACGAACAAAATATATTTTTCAAATAAGATTAAAAACATATATTTCACAAACAAGCACAGTCTTAAGAAGCTTCGTCTTGTTTTTTATTTTTAAGATTTTTGAATCGAGCATCCATATTTAACAATAGCCAAACTTTAGACATAAAATTACATATATTTAAAAAAAATATATATGTTCAATTGAGTAACAAATAATGGATTGCCAAAAATAAAAAATAATTAATTGCCAAAAATATTATTTGATTTACCACTTATTGCACTATTTTCAAGGCCCATGTCAAGAAAAATAGTGATCATTTTAAATTCTGAATATTTTTTTAAATAATAGTAAAATACAATTTGAGATGTCAAAATTATTTATTTAAAAAGATTATATATACATTAATTATTTTGATTTTAATATACTTTTTAAGGAGCTATTCTATCAAGTATTTTGAGATCTCGACCCTTTCTTTCTCGCTCCCTGCTCTTGCTTAGGTCGGATTCGTTTTGTCTTTATTTATTAAATATAAAAACTCAAAATATTCATTATTACTTATTTTTATTTTCTCTCTATTTTCTCTCCAATCTCAGTACGCCAAAGATTGAGGTGTGTTGAGATTGAAAATAAATAAATTAAGTACAGGCTGAGCAAAATTAAGTACTTAATTCGTGATAATTAGTAATTTAATAATATAGACAATATTCAGATCAAAACATGAAAATCAGTTAAAAGTTGTGCGAATGAAGAACACAACAAGGCCGACGGAGGGTTAGATGCTTCTTTTTTCAAAATGTCGAAGTACATTTTAAACCTTTTCTTTTTTTCAGTTCATGAAGTTTTGCGCCTATTTCGTTATTTATAATGGATAATTTGAATTGGGTAAAGTGCAATTAATTTTCTTGACATACTACAAATCAGTAAAAACAAATCCTATAAAAAAAAAAAGTAAATTTATCACCTTGTGTGTTGAAAAATGAAACAAATTACCTCCCTAACAACGGTTTACATAAATTGATAATTTACTAATTATATTTTTATAATATCATTGAGAGTAAATTGCGTTTAATCTAATTTGAATTCGACCCCATTAAAAGTCATTAGACTACAAGTTCAAATAGTAGAAGAAGTGTACATATTTATGCTATTCTTGATATGAAAACTATAATTTAAATGATTTTTATAGAATAATTCTTGAGGATTTCATTCACTTAATTATAATTTTAACATAATAATGTAATGAATACAACAATCAATTCCAGACACCAGCTAACAAAATGCGTAGATATTTCTGCAACTGGAAATGAAGTCTATATATAATTAAATATTAATAAAAAAAATTATTTTGCTTGCTGGTATTTCAAATTATACATATTATACGTGCATTTCACGTGCTTGTATTGTGATAGATTTTCCTCGAATATCGTGTATTATTACTACACCTTGGACCCAAAAAAAACAAATAAAATAATAATATATGATAAAGTACTTTTGTCAAGTAGTATTTGTCTGAGAAAATGGCCACCCATAACCTCCCCCATACCCCCACCCCCCCAACCCATCCCTCCCCAGTGAAATTAGTGCTCAAAATTCCTTCTTGCCCCTTTGCAGGCCATTCACAGCATACCACATGTTTTTTCATGCTCCCTATTCTTTTTTCAAATAATTATATTTACGCCCCTTTAATTTATTCCTGTATTTTGAATAATTATACACATACTCTTCCCCTCCCTCCCCTCAAAAAAAAAAAAAAAAATTCAACATTATTAACGCAAAATACTTTTATATTTTACTGTTATGGGTGATTTTTATAATTATGTAAAAAGTAAGAGTAATTTGTATAAATAAATTAAAATTCAGGGATATGAATGTTATTATCCTTCTTTTTTTTTTATTCCTTTTTCACCCACATTACAGATGTGGACCACTCCCACTTATAAAGGTTGTGATTCTCTTC